>NW_028151569.1:7500-22500 GCF_964638095.1 Poromitra crassiceps | reverse complement strand
GAAGTGCATGCATTTGTTTATTTTAATTATGGATCATAATACAATGCAATTCTAAATGCACTTATTTTAAAAGTAGCCACACAGTGAGAAAAAAGAAAGTGAGAAAAAATAAATCATGTATTGGGGGAAAAAAGTGATGCATCGATTTAAGATGCATCGAGATGCATCGATAATCCGAATCGAATCGAATCGTAGCCCTCTGGATCGTAATCGAATCGAATCGTGAGGCCAGTGAAGATTCACAGCCCTAGCTGACAGCCATTGTGTTAGCGCTGTGTACTCAAGCTCAGCGTACAATAGACATTCACAAGGACTTGACAAGTTAACTATCCATCGTGCATTTTACAATGTAGGCTAGGATTTCAATACAATATCTATGAAGTAGGGCTGCTCAATTAATCGGATTTTAATCTCAATTACAATTTTGGATTCCCACAATTATGAAAAAAAGATCATCGAGATAAGACAATTACTATTTTTATATATTAATATTTTAGTTAGCCTATTTATTTATCTAAAAATAATAATACTTTTATTTTCATTTATTTCCTTGTTTTTCCCTTAAATAATATTTAAAGTTCAAAGACATCCAGTATTTAAAAGACACATTTTGCAAATGCATGATGTTGCCAACGTCAATGAGTAATCACGTTAAATAATCGTGATCTCAATATCAGTCAAAATAATCGTGATTATGATTTTTACCATAATCGAGCAGCCCTACTATGAAGTGCTTGTGCATAGCAGTAGCAGGAAACTAAATGAGTGGAGAAGAAAAGGAGCGACACAGTTAAAAGATTCCCTGCGAAGCACAAGTGTTTTGTTAACCTTCCCAAAAGCTTGGCCCCCTACAGCGATGCTTCTAAAGCAGCAAAACAACAACAACACATCAAATATAGCCTTTATTCTCCCACTGCTACTGTAACTGCTACTGTAACTGCTACTGTAACTGCTGCTTTGTGTCTTTTGTAAATGCTACTCTTTTTTCTTTCTCTCTCTCTTTTTTTTATTTTTTTACTGGCAAACGGTTTTGGACTTTTGTTTGTCACTTTTTTTATTTGATCTGTTCATCCAAACAGACAGAAAGCTTTTGCTGCATTTACTGGCACTTTCTCCAATTGGCATACATGTAGTGAAGAACGGAAAGTGTAGCCTATTTGCTGCTACAGTAAATGTAATACTGTTACCTTTTTTCTGTTTTTAGAAACAAATAAATAGCAAAAACAAAGGTAGGAGCGTAGTGGAGGGTAAACACAGGTTACCTCTTTGAAATGAAGCAGATCGTTATTTTTAGATGAACTGTATCAATCAACAAGGGGAAAGGGGGGGGGTATACTCACCTTGGATAGTTTACCCAGCCCTGTATTTACCACTACACCCCTGCATGCATTGTTCAAATGACATTTGTTTTTCAGAATTAACTGCGTTTACTGTACATGCACACTAATAAACCGATGATTATCTGATTATTGGAGTTACCAGATTATTAGATTAGATTAGATTAGATATTTTAATGACTACACAGCCAGGCTGGTGGAATTTGTTTTCAGTACATTTCTTAAGCTGGTTCCAGCATACATGTGATGTTCTATGTTGGAATTCAAGTGGTCATGTAAACAGCATAGTCTGATATGCTTGATCAGATAAAGGATTGGATTATGAGAAGTCTGATAAACACACCTAGCTTTTTGCTGAATCATTCGTTTTATTCCCGCTACTTACTAAAAGGTAAACGCACGGAGGCATTATGGTTTCGGGTTGTCCGTCCGTACGTCCATCTGATGATCGTTAACGCGATAACTGAGGACCGCCTTGATGGAATTTCTTCAAATTTGCCTCAAACATCCACTTGGACCCAAGGATGAACTGATTAGATTTTGGTGGTCAAAGGTCAAAGTTCAAGGTCACTGTGACCTCACGAATGCCATTTTCTAGCTCGTTAAACACGTTATCTCAGGAACGCCTTGAGGGAATTTCGCCACATTTGGCTCAAACGTCCACTTGGACTCAAGGATGAACTGGTTACATTTTGGTGGTCAAAGGTCAAGGACAGGTCACTGTGACCTCACCAACGCCATTTTCAAGCTCGGTAACGCCATACCTCAGTAACACCTTGACGGAATTTCTTCAAATTTTGCTCAAACGTCAAAGTCTGGACAGACATGGATGTCGACTGCTCACTTGTTGGCGGAGGCATATATCTGCGGTGCGGTCGTTCTAGTTTTATTTTAATTTTTTTATTCCTTAACATTAAGGAAATGTCTACTAATAATAATGTCAACTAATCAATGCTGATACTGTATGCTAATAGATAAAGGAGTGAGGATAAAACAGTGCATGCTTTGAATCCCAGGGCTGTCCCTGAATAAAATGTTTAGGCTTTGAAGCTTCAGTGAGAAGTATTTGAATACCTTCAAAGCTTCGAGGGGGGCGGGGCACTTAGTAACACGTAGCACGTAGTAACAATGAGAGGCGAGGACAAAAACCACACTTCATGGATTTGCCTTTTTATTGAAATCAAAATGGATACAAAATGTGCAATAAGCACATGAAATAAATTACAGACATATAGCCCATAAAAAACAATTTGCTCATATGTACATTAGGTCCTGGTGGCTGCATGGTCAAACTGTTGCAGTTTCAGTGCTGGTAAGTAACCTGAGATGAAGATGAGAGCTGTGAGGCAAAAAACTATCACTAAGATGAAATGTCCTTGTCTGAGAGAATAAGTAATGATAATTAATGTTGATGCATAATGAATAATGTTGGATTACTATTTAAAAATAAATGTAAGGGGGGGAATGAAGCATTCTAATACTGCTTTGGACATCGATTACCAATGGCATCAATTGAACTTCGAAGCATTTGGGTCAGCCCTATAGAGTCTGTAGGGCTTTTATTTATATATTATATATATAAATAAAAGCCCTATAGAGTCTATAGTGCTTTTATTCATATAGGGCTTTTATTTATATATTATATATATTGCAAAAAATGACTTGTGAGCATCTCTGGCGCATACACTCACTCATTGCTTGAATGATTGTTTTGCGTTTTGCTCCATTCACAGGAAAGAGATATGTTTAGAATAATAAACAAAATGAGACTTCAGGCAGTTCAATATGTTGTTGTGGGAGCACACATTATACAGCCCTTTATGTTCCCATAAGTCCACTTAATGAGAACAAAACAAATATGCTTATTGCTGCTTTTTCTTTGAGGCTACTCTGGTTCAATTATGATCAATGCGGCTCTCCACAGCAGGGTGGGGAATTAGCAGGGGCTCGGGGGCAAAATGCCCCTAAAAAAAATCTAGAATTGCCCTAGAATTATGCCCCCATAAAATAAAGAGTTTCATACTTTCTGTATTTTAACATTATTCTGTATTTGCACAGCGTGACTCGAAAATGGCCAACTAGGCGTCCGTACAAGCCCCGCCCCTCCTCCTCGTCCTAGCGTTATTTACCTCAGTGACAGGCAGCACAAGCTAGCTGGCCAGCTAGTTCACTCATGTTTTTGCCAAGTACATTAATAACATGCCAGGCAATCAACAGTTTTGTTGAGATAGGAAATTAGCATCTTTAACTGTGATTGTTTATGAACTTTTAGAAATAAAATATACTTGGATATGAGTAATTGTTTGGTCTCTCATGCTACATAGGTGCAACTAAAGTATTTCCCAACATTTGATCAAATTGCCCTGGAAATGATCCAAAAATGCCCCCGAAATATTTCACATGGGCGAAAATAGCCGTTGTTTAATAAAGTTAATTTCCTAGCCTGCTCCACAGTCAATAGCCAATACTGTGAGCCAGATGGTATCTCATTCTGATAGTGTTGTTAAGGAACAGAGATGTTCTCTCTGCTCTTACCCTCCTGTCCTCTCTGTTCCCACAGCAGACAGGTGTAATTGAGTGAGAGCTTAGTGTGCTGGGCACAAATGGCATGCAAACGAGTGTAAAACGTCTAGCTGCTTCAATCACATGCTGTCTAGACACACAACCACGGACAATCATTCACTTTGATCCTGTGCCTCTGCATCTGCTATCTACCTGCTATCTAAGTGTGTTAGAGGCTTGTTGGTTTTGTGACTTTCCATAAGCCACAGATTAAAAAACATATTTTGCAGAGACCGTCGAGGGAAACGCCATGTGGAAGGTGCATGCCGGCCCACTTCAGTTCATAGCAGCACACCGTATAGCTCGTCTTAAAGGTCAGCTCCGTTACAATCTGCTCATACATATTCATCTCTGTTCGTGCTCAAGTCTTTTTTTTTTGCTGAGTGAGAGCTTAACTGCTACTTTCATCTTCTCAATCCTCCAAAAGGAAACGGGCTCTGGTTCACATCCTCCTCCGGGGGCTCTCTCTCCCATCGTTGCTCCTCAGGTAGCTAGCTGACGTAGCTGACGTAGCACGCGCCAACCGTGAACTGTCTGCTTGGCATTCAGGAGAGCAGCAGCAGGAGATGGGGTTGAAAATGGGCTAGCCTCGGGCTCCCAGACAACCGGAGATCTCCGCGTGCGTACCAATCGTCTCGGGACTTCTTGTCAAAAATAGTAGTTGGAACGGCCGCTAACAAACCTGCGCCCCTTTGTCACGTTACCCCCCCCCCCCCCCCCCCATTATCCTCCGTAACGAAACAAACTGGAGATACAGCAAAACACTTTGTAACACAGAGCACTTTTTAGAACATTGAAATTGGATCCCTTTTCTGCACGAAGGGCCACCCTAAAGAGTCTGGATCCCTTCTGTATGAAGGGCCACCCTAAAGACTCTGGATCCCTTCTGTATGAAGGGCCACCCTAAAGACTCTGGATCCCTTCTGTATGAAGGGCCACCCTAAAGACTCTGGATCCCTTCTCTATGAAGGGCCACCCTAAAGACTCTGGATCCCTTCTGTATGAAGGGCCACCCTAAAGACTCTGGATCCCTTCTGTATGAAGGGCCACCCTAAAGACTCTGGATCCCTTCTGTATGAAGGGCCACCCTAAAGACTCTGGATCGCTTCTGCAATGCTGCTTTTTTTAACTCTCAAATTGTTTCCACCCAATTTTAGCAACGAAAGCTGGCAGAAAGTTCTCAGTCTCTAGTTGAGTAATGCGGATATAGAGACTGAGAACTGAGTCTAAAAGTGGGCTGCTGAGCTGGCTGGCAAAGTGATCCAACTCCTCTCTCTCTCTCTCTCTCTCTGCCCCAACCATGACTTTTGCACCAGCAAATTAATTATTAGCCACTCATTAGCAGCTAATCAATTATGGATGAATTTGTAATGGATCTATAGGAATAACTACATGGGTGCACGTGTGCCTGCCTGGGTGTTTGTGCTTTTGTGTGCAGGTACTCAATTTATCAGCTAGCTATGCACGCGCCGGTGTGTGTGAGTGCGCGTGCGTCGACACGTGCGCGCGTCTGCCCGCCCGCATCCGCACACGTGTGCATTT
Organism: Poromitra crassiceps; assembly: GCF_964638095.1. Lineage (NCBI taxonomy): Eukaryota > Metazoa > Chordata > Actinopteri > Beryciformes > Melamphaidae > Poromitra > Poromitra crassiceps. The sequence goes on along the minus strand of NW_028151569.1, from coordinate 17,059 downwards.
TCGTGTGTGGCCGCACGCGCGTTTCCAAGCTGTGTGATTTCACCCCCACAGCGTTAGCATCTAGCGCTGCCCAGCTCATTAAAAGCACCCTGCACTCCATCCACAGGCAAGAGAGCGAACAGTAGTGGATATATCATCTCATGAAAAATGTAGAGGAGCTAGCAGCCTTATCTGTCTGAGGGCTCTGTGCTGCGCTGCTTTGTGTGCTGCTGCAGCCCTTTGATGTGCACCATTGATCTCCCCTCACTGACACGTCCTCCCAGGCCCACGGCTGCACCAGCGGGCCGGCCTCATTAGCCTTATTAGTGTAATGGAGGCGAGTAGAGGGCTTTGGAGGTGCAGAGGATGGAGGATACCAGGGGGAGGAGAGGAGATGAGGATGGAGGATACAGGGGGAGGAGAGGAGATGAGGATGGAGGATACAGGGGAGGAGAGGAGATGAGGATGGAGGATACAGGGGGAGGAGAGGAGATGAGGATGGAGGGGAGGAGAGGAGATGAGGATGGAGGATACCAGGGGAGGAGACGAGATGAGGATGGAGGATACAGGGGAGGAGAGGAGATGAGGATGGAGGATACAGGAGAGGAGAGGAGATGAAGATGGAGGATAGAGGGGAGGAGAGGAGATGAGGGATATGTGCAGAGGATAGGAGAAGATCTTACGTGAATCAGAATATGGCATGTTTTACATAGTCGATAGGTCCTAAGTCCAAGTAGTTTTCTTATTCTGCCCAGTGAATATATACATATTAAAAAGCATTGTATTTATGTTTGCATCTGCCAGTGGGGCCGTCACAATAACAGTTAGGCATAATAATGTGTCCCGCTGTAATTCCACTAACAGGAGAGACTTCATGTTCTCTGAAATTAGGTGGGGAGGAATGTGTGCATATCGACATCGGCAATCTAGCCAAAATAATTGTAAAATATCGGATATTAGCAAAAAAAGAAATCCTATATCGTGCATCTCTAGCGCAGATGATGACGATCAGGCCCCGGCCCAATAGGTCCCCCTGGTTCTGATGAACACGCGGGCGAGAGAGGCAGCGAGGCAGTGAGGGAGGACGGCAGGGAGGCTGGGGTGTATATACAGCCAGCAGCTTTGTGACTGGGCTGGCTTAAAGTGCAGCAATGCGGTCCTTTGAGTGCCGTGATTTAGCGTCTGTCCTGGAGGATGAGTGCTACAGTAGAATCGACTCATTTGACTCTTGGGTCTGCGAGAAGTAGCCTGCTGAAACCATCCTGATCACCTGAACTCACATTCTGTTTCCTGCTGAAACCATCCTGATCACCTGAACTCACATTCGGTTTCGCTCTACCAATCTGGACTTCCCGGCGATTTGCAGACATTTGAAGTAACCAGCCAATCAGTAGTCTCTTAAAACATCTACATCCTGGCGAATGCAGCTAAACAGTCTGTATGTTACACCCCCAGAACATGCACAAGGAAGTTGGGAAAAAAACCTTCAGACCGGAAGGAAGTTCGACGGAATCCGACCAATCACGACACGTGTGTCCACGGAAAAGAATTCTGATTGGACTAATGAGCGGAAGACCCGTCTTAAAAAAATTCTGATTGGACTAATGAGCGGAAGACCCGCCTTTCTGCTTCCCATTCCGGTTGGCGCATGCTTCTCCCCCACGAATTACAGACGGTATGGCGGAAGCATTTGAAAATTGCGGAAGCCAACTCGTCTGTTCTAAGAGACTAACCAATCAGAGACACCGCTAGGAAAAAACATGAATGGCGTCTCCCGAAGCAACGAGCAGTCACATTAGTAAGTAAACACAGCCAGTTATTTCAGAAATAGACTCAACAACAACAATTAAACAAGAACAAGACTATGTACGAGCTGAGTTTCTCGGCGGAAAATACATTTTGGCCATTCTTCCGACTGGATTTGGGTTTGACTGGATCTGATGCTGATTGGCTGAAGGAGTTGTCTGTCAAGGCAAGTACTCCCGCCCACTGAAATCGATGTGGGCGGCAGGAAGTCCAGACTGATACGTAGAGTCAAACAGGACGTGAGGTCAGGTCACATGATCAGGATGCTCTTATAAAGGCTATGTGAGAATCCGAGGGGTCGAGGGGATTCGGTCACATCTGCGCTGAAAACTGTGATAAATGTAACCCAGGTCACATAGATTGAGGCCCAGAAACATAACGAGCATTCACAACAAGAGGATCCAGCCAGAAGACACACTGCAAACACAGACTGTCAGACTAAAACACACTCAGACTATTAATGGCCTTGTCATCATATCATAATAAATCAATGACAATAAATTAAATTAAGATAAGAGATAATGGCAATATTTACAGTACATGTTAAATTATTACAGTATGCTATAGTAATCTCGAATTTATTGAAACACACCTTTGATCTGATAAGTCTAATATCTTCATAAATAAAACAATCCACTGCCTGATCATCCTCAAACAATAGTAATGCCCAGAAATAAAACCTCTGTTGCTGATCGATAGTCAGTCAAAGCAGCAGCATTGACTGACCAATCAGACGACGTGTCATTACAACCTGAGGAGCAGCATTAACAGACCAATCACGCGACGTGTCATTGCATCTTAGTTCCGCCCCACAGACCAATCACGCGACGTGTCATTGCATCTTGGTTCCGCCCTTTTCCATGTGAAAATCTCCGCGGATTAGCAGAACAGAAACATACCAGACAACAGAAGAGTCAAATAAGAAACTGTCAAGTCAAATGACTGCACAATCCAGAATTTTAACTTAAAACACGACCCAGAACTAGAACTAAACAGCATAAAGATCTTGCTACGTCACCCAAGCTGCCAAAGGGTTGGGAGTTTGTCAGCAAATCTTTGGTGAGTTGCTAAACTTTAGCTCCATGTATGCTGGGTTAGCTATGCTACCTGAGCCATTACAAGCTAACTGCTAACGTTACCTATGCTGTTATCTGAGCCACTACAGGCTAATTGCTAGCATTACCCTGGTTAACTGCAACCATGCTGTTATGAGCGACCATAGGCTAACTGATAGCATTACCTGTAACTTTGCTGCTAATATTTAGACAGAACACAGCCGTTTCATGTCATTCAGGCAAATGGCAATAATGTCGCATTTTCCAATTCTAGCTGTGTGTATTGCTGCACTCTGCCTGTGCTGAACAATTCCTGGTGGTTAAAGGAACACATGGACATTGAAGACACTTGGTGAGAAACAGCACTTTATTCAGATGTACTTTATTTTCATAAACATATTATTTTATTTTCATACTGAAAGATATTATTTTATGTTGTATAGCAAGTACAGTCATGTTATTATTTTATTTTCATGGTCCTATCAGCGTGGTAGGACAGAACTTTGCACAACTCACATACACTCGTACTTAAGGTGACCAGATTTCTCAAATGAAAATCGGGGACATTTTCTGGTCCGCTAGGGGGGCCCAGGGGGGGCTCTGCCCCCCCGGCTCTTAGAAAATTGTGTACATTTTACAGTAAAATGCATAAATCTGGTGCACTTTGAGAGCAAAAGTAAGAGGCTAGATCTATGAAGAACTTTCTGATTTTGAAACAATTGAAAAAGAAGCAGTTTACAATGGTTACTAGTTATCTGGCACAATTTACCACAAATTAGACAGCCTAGGTAATTCATGGGAAATAGGCTACTGGTGTATTGTGTAGAGTGGCAGGAAGAGAGGGACAACTTCTCTCTTTGACCTCACCAACTGGTGGATAATTTATTTACACAAAACAAAAACATTACAGTAGTGATTTATTACCTCAGTAAACACTTTCCTTGAGTTTAGGGTGTCGCTCACCAGTTTCAAGTATTCAATGGCCACATGACCATATTAACTGCTAATTTAATATTAAATGCTGACAAAATAATTAAAAAAATCATGTTAATACTAAAAGGCAATTTTAATTATTAAAATTGTAATCTAGAGATAAATATGACCTATTGTGTTTAATTTAAACCAGGGGTTATCAAAGTTTTGATGGCTGAAGGCCAATTTAGGGAACAGTAGGCTAATGACTAGATAACAATGATCCATCGCCAATCATGTTAAAAATTGTCATTTTTTTCAATTGAGTTTGGTGTACATAAAAACGTTACTGACTTCTCTGCAAAAACGTTTTGAGTTAGTTACTGCACTTACTTACCAGATAGTTTTACTGTACTTTTAACTATTCAAAACAACTGGGATGGATAACCCGCTGAATGCGGGGTCCAGTAAACAAGGACGGTAGCAAAAGCAGCAAGCAGACTCCGCCTCTCGTTCGCCACCTCTGGGGCTTCAGTTGCGTGCGGCTGGGTCCTGGGAAAACCACGGCACGGGCAGAGGCAGGACATCTACTCTGTGATCTACTCTGTCACACACAGGCAGCACTTTGCACAACGTGCACAATGACAGGCTTTTGTGGTGCCGCAAATGCTCTGTTATCGAGTTTCTTGCCAGTATTATTATTTGACTTTGTGGCCAAAATCGGGGACAGCTCCAGCCGGGGACAGAGCACCGAAATCGGGGACTGTCCCCGAAAATCGGGGACGTCTGGTCACCCTACTCGTACTATACCTCGCGGTGTAGTTGGACTCTCGGTTGGACAAATCCACATTCCATTCACCTGGGCTTTCATGGTGGGTTTACTGATTGGGATTTACAGTGTACTGTGACTACGTCTATTGTTTTCATATTTGATTATTTGATTGCACTGATTGTGAATGTACATTTGCATTTGTGACTAGAGGTCACCATCATAAGTACAGAAACTTACAGTACAGATACAGATACTTACCCAGGTTGCACCCGTAGGATTTAACCTAGGAGTTAAAGGCACAGTGCCCTAAAAATTAAAAGGTTATTCTGAATTTGACATTTCAAGGGTTTAAGCAAAACTGAATTGTTTTTGTGATTCGACCATTTCACATGGTGATTTAATAGCACTTTTTGAGCTCATTTTATTTCTTTGTATGGTACCACTGTATTTCTTTGTCTGACATTCTATTTCTATTTTGTTCAATACAAGCCGGCAGTTTATAACAAGTCTCACATCCTTAATTGGTCTAACTAATTATCCTGATGCTCTCATAGCCGAACCTTACTGGTCTAATTTGAGCCTATCATCTTACTATAGTTGTCATAAGTGCTACATAAACACTTCCTGCTTCCTGCTGCTGAAACTGTCACCTACTCTTTTGCAAGAGAGCAGCTGTTAGTCAGCAAATGTATACAGATTAAGAAAAACAACTTGACTTGTATGGATTCTGAATTGGATGTCTTCAAGCTTTAAATATCGTTCTCCAGCAAGTGCCCAGTTGGAACCAATTCATTTCAAGTCATTACCAGGCTGGAGACTTTCTTTGTGACTTCCCCATGATACCCGTCGCTCCAGGACCTAGACAAGCAAAGCGCTTTACTGCGATGCAGCCGGCGTTACAGAGCTGCATGCTCTTAGTGATTTCCACTAAGCTGTTTGGTTCGAGCGAGGAGGCTGAGGTTCCTCTACGCCACAGCATCACACAGAGGTGCTCCAGCAGGCAGCCGCTGTGAAGCAACACATCTGCCTCGCTCTGTGGAGGATGGAGAAGGTCACACCGATTGGAGGGAGGGAGCACAGGCAGGGAGGCAGCAGGCTGTTCTGGTGGCTGGGTGGCTGGATGTGGTCGTGGTGACGGTTGGGGTGAAAGCTATTTTGGTTTTTTGGTTTTCCTTTAGCCAATAAGCACATCATCCCCTCTCTAAGCGAGCCAAGTCACCTGCCTCCTCCGGTGCATGTGCAGTCGCCGGCCGCTTCTTTTCATCTGACAGCAAGGAGCTTCACCGGGAGGACATAGCGCGTGCGGAGGAGCATGTTACTCCCCCCAGTCCCCCGCCACACTGAACAGGCTCCCCGACCGACCAGAGGAGGCAGTAGTGCAGCCTAGTAGTGCTGAACAGTTAATCCACCATCTCCCCTCTACCAGAGCTGAACAGTTAATCCACCATCTCTCCTCTACCAGAGCTGAACAGTTAATCCACCACCTCCCCTCTACCAGAGCTGAACAGTTAATCCACCACCTCCCCTCTACCAGAGCTGAACAGTTAATCCAACATCTCTCCTCTACCAGAGCTGAACAGTTAATCCACCATGTCTCCTCTACCAGAGCTGAACAGTTAATCCACCATGTCTCCTCTACCAGAGCTGAACAGTTAATCCACCACCTCCCCTCTACCAGAGCTGAACAGTTAATCCACCACCTCCCCTCTACCAGAGCTGAACAGTTAATCCAACATCTCTCCTCTACCAGAGCTGAACAGTTAATCCACCATCTCCCCTCTACCAGAGCTGAACAGTTAATCCAACATCTCTCCTCTACCAGAGCTGAACAGTTAATCCACCATCTCCCCTCTACCAGAGCTGAACAGTTAATCCACCATATCTCCTCTACCAGAGCTGAACAGTTAATCGATAAAGTATCAAACTTGAAAACTTTTTGAAAACAATTTCCAAAACGCTGAGGCTGCAATTACTTGCTTAAGAGAGAGTGCGGCGTCCAAAATGGATTTCTGAACAAGGTGTTTTAGAGCTCCAGGTAATCTTTGGTTCATGAATCAATACGACATCAGTGGAAACATTTCATCATACTCAATACATCCTGCACACTGATATTGTTTAACATATATATTCTTTAAACAATTTAAGATATAAAACATATGTTAAAGGGGGACTAACCCCCCCAGATTTCCGGCAAAACGACATTCTACTTGATTTGAAAAAAACAAACAAGGTAAGAAGCAGAAGGCGTCTCCTCTTGTCTCACTATACTCTTTGGCTGTGTTCAGACCGGAAAGATAAACCGGAAACAGCGCCATGACACTTTTCCTCCGCATAGAGGAAAAACGTTATATCAGAGTATCAGTGTATCAGTATAAACAACTAACCAACGCTGGGCGTCCGTATGGAAACTGCAATACTCGAAATGGTAAAAAGTGATATCAATTTGGTCATTCAGTGGCGTTTTACTGCCATGTAACATAACTAACGTTAACCGCTAGCATTAGCCACAGTACCCGATTACCCACAATGCCTTGCATTGTCCAGCACCCAGGAAGGGCTCGCGCTACATTTAAGGCATAAAATAAAGGCTGATAATATACAATTTGATTCTTTAAACGTCACAAACGGACAGCCCTGCTCAATCCTCGCTAAAAACGGCTCCATTGGAGTGAATGGAGATGTTGTAACTCTTGTATTATGGCTCTGGTGTTACAGTAGCTAATGATCACATGAAAAAAACTGTTTTCACATGAGTGGGAAAGGGGAAGTACGCCGTCGCCGTGACGTAACAGACAACCACATTTTGGGCATTTTGGAGGGCAAAAAAAGCAGGTTTGAACCCATAGAGGGCACTTTGCTGCCTGAAAATGATACCGTTTGTACAATTTGTACAAAGACTTTAGTCTAAAATGTGGAGATTTGGCCCAGAATCCTTCACACACCACCCCAAAAGCCATTGGTTAAAAGCTGAAAAAAAGGTGTTTTGGAGGTTAGTCCTGCTTTAGGAAAAACTTGATGTGAATCGTATAGTTTAAACCACAATTGCAATGTTCTGAGTCCTGGTGGCTCACCTGGTGGCGCGCATACGACGGAGGCTTGGTCCTTCACGCGGCCGACGCAGGTTCGAATCCGACCTGAGGTCCTTTGCCGCATGTCATCCCCTCTCTCCCCATCTTTCCTGTCTGCATAGTACTGTTTATGAGAAAGGCAAAAATGCCCAAAAAGTAATCTAAAAAACAAAACAATAAAACAACTGCATTATTCTGTCAAGTAATTAGATTTTTCATGAATATCATTCAGCCCTACCCTCTGCCACCACATGTTTTTGGCAGCTGCTCCTGCACACTCAGCCATCCCCGGGGGGGAGATCCCTATTTGCCTCAGCCTGCCCAAGCTTTCTTCTCACAGTGTTGCTACTAAGGTTTTTTCCTTGGGAGTTTTTGCTTGTGTGCATCAGGCTCTAACGCTGGCTAGGTTAGGCTACAATGTGTGCATCAGGCTCTAACGCTGGCTAGGTTAGGCTACAATGTGTGCATCAGGCTCTAACGCTGGCTAGGTTAGGCTACAATGTGTGCATCAGGCTCTAACGCTGGCTAGGTTAGGCTACAATGTGTGCATCATGCTCTAACGCTGGCTAGGTTAGGCTACAATGTGTGCATCAGGCTCTAGCGCTGGCTAGGTTAGGCTACAATGTGTGCATCAGGCTCTAATGCTGTCTAGGTTAGGCTACAATGTGTGCATCAGGCTCTAACGCTGGCTAGGTTAGGCTACAATGTGTGCATCAGTCTCTAATGCTGTCTAGGTTAGGCTACAATGTGTGCATCAGGCTCTAACGCTGGCTAGGTTAGGCTACAATGTGTGCATCAGGCTCTAACGCTGGCTAGGTTAGGCTACAATGTGTGCATCAGGCTCTAACGCTGGCTAGGTTAGGCTACAATGTGTGCATCAGGTTCTAACGCTGGCTAGGTTAGGCTACAATGTGTGCATCAGGCTCTAACGCTGGCTAGGTTAGGCTACAATGTGTGCATCAGGCTCTAGCGCTGGCTAGGTTAGGCTACAATGTGTGCATCAGGCTCTAACGCTGGCTAGGTTAGGCTACAATGTGTGCATCAGGCTCTAACGCTGGCCAGGTTAGGCTACAATGTGTGCACTATGCTCTAACGCTGGCTAGGTTAGGCTACAATGTGTGCATCAGGCTCTAACGCTGGCTAGGTTAGGCTACAATGTGTGCATCAGGCTCTAACGCTGGCTAGGTTAGGCTACAATGTGTGCACTATGCTCTAATGCTGGCTAGGTTAGGCTACAATGTGTGCATCAGGCTCTAACGCTGGCCAGGTTAGGCTACAATGTGTGCATCAGGCTCTAACACTGGCCAGGTTAGGCTACAATGTGTGCATCAGACTCTAAGGCTGGCTAGGTTAGGCTACAATGTGTGCATCAGGTTCTAACGCTGGCCAGGTTAGGCTACAATGTGTGCATCAGGCTCTAACACTGGCTAGGTTAGGCTACAATGTGTGCATCAGGCTCTAACGCTGGCTAGGTTAGGCTACAATGTGTGCATCAGGCTCTAACGCTGGCTAGGTTAGGCTACAATGTGTGCACTATGCTCTAATGCTGGCTAGGTTAGGCTACAATGTGTGCATCAGGCTCTAACGCTGGCTAGGTTAGGCTACAATGTGTGCACTATGCTCGAATGCTGGCTAGGTTAGGCTACAATGTGTGCATCAGGCTCTAACGCTGGCTAGGTTAGGCTACAATGTGTGCACTATGCTCTAATGCTGGCTAGGTTAGGCTACAATGTGTGCATCAGGCTCTAACGCTGGCCAGGTTAGGCTACAATGTGTGCATCAGGCTCTAACGCTGGCCAGGTTAGGCTACAATGTGTGCACTAGGCTCTAATGCTGGGTAGGTTAGGCTACAATGTGTGCATCAGGCTCTAACGCTGGCTAGGTTACGCTACAATGTGTGCACTATGCTTTAATGCTGGCTAGGTTAGGCTACAATGTGTGCATCAGGCTCTAACGCTGGCCAGGTT
>NW_028151570.1:0-62179 GCF_964638095.1 Poromitra crassiceps | reverse complement strand
CTTTAGCACGCATAGTGGCCAGACTCCATAAAAGTTAACCTTTCGAACCACCCAGGTGACATGAAGGCGATGTGGAACACCTCAGTCGCACCTGAAGGCAGCACAAGGCCGATTCCCGTCTGTGATTGGACGTGACCATCAGCCATTTTGTGAGCGGCCCGCCAGACAGGGAAACCCCACTTCTGCCGCATTCAACATTGAAGCCAGAGGTATATATTATTGCTCCCGACCTTGCTAGTTAGCTTCCTATGCCTAATCGTTTGTCTAAACAGTCCCCCGTGTCACGGAGTAGCGGACTGGGAGTCGAGTTTCTCCTGCCTGACAGCTCCCTTCGCCCGGACAACAAACTCTGGCTGCGTCAGCTAAGTAGTATTTTATACACGTGTTAGACCGGTCTTTAAGAAGAGACCGTCTAATTTTCTGCTACATTAGATAGAGTTTACGTGTTGGTCTGCTAAGCTAACCTCACGTGAGATTGACTTCATCTCCGCTTGCATAGACTAGCTGCTCTATTAGACAGCTTCGTGCTTAGCGTTCACGTGTTCCGTGGCTTAGCGCTTCGTTTTGCTACCTCTGTCTTACAGTTAACGCTGTTAGCATTAGCTTGCTCTGAGATTGACCGGTCTGCTAGGTTGAAAAATGAACTAGCTGCGCCCTACGCACGCTCCCGGCTGAACTTCACGTGCTTATTAGCCGTTGGTCTCTCAGTCGCTTGGAGAGCTCTCGCTTTCACTCGTAAAACTTGGGTTGTTGCACAACCCTTACTTTTCATAAGGCTTGTTGAAACCAGCACAATTATCTGCCAAGGCAGTAAGAATCCTTGAAATAAGTTTTAGAATTCTCGATACAAGTTAAAAATGTTACTACTTTTTGTCAGCGTACCTTTCGCACCCTTCCCCTCTTGTCTCCTCTCCTTCCTGGCAGTTCATCGAGAGTTTTTCTTCAGGGCATTTCATCAGCTGTACCCACACCACCTCCTCCCCCCCCTTTCTCCTTTTGTCTGCCTCTATCTTTTCATTTGCACTTAGAACACTGGTGCTGCTGGCTTTGAGGCAGCACTGACCCAGACCACTGACCTCTCTCTATCAATTCTCATTTATTTTCTCCTTTTCCCTCCTCTCATCCTCTGCCTTCAGAATCCAATACTTCAAAAGCCAGTCATTCCCGATAGACCCCCATCAGTGTAGATCAGGCCCATAGACCCCCATGTTAAAATGCCCAACTTTACAGCAGACATAAACATACAGCAAAATACGGTTTTCATCTTTATAGCTAATCCCCCCGTTCATTCACGGAGGTGAATTTTTAGATAACTCACCTGTTTATACAGTCTATAGCTGCAAAAAGTCAGATGGTACAATTCAATGGGAAAAATACCCTACTTCTCACTTGATTTATTACACTTTCCTAATGAGGTCATGGTCTCAATCGCTAGTTTCAAGTCTTCTTCAATACAATAAGGTGTTCATTTTGTAAATGATGGTCCCACAAGCAGCTTGTGTTTTGTATAGCACATTTCATACACAGAGGCATTCAAAGTGCTTTACGTAAACTTGGCTTTACATAAAATTGCTTTACATAAAATTTAAATAAAATACAATAAAATAAAAGTCCTTTACATAAAATGTACTGCCTAAATTCAGACAGCACATTAAGTGCCCCACCAGAGACAATAAAACATTAGATCACTGCTACACAGTTTTAACGGACACCTATCGCTCTGTGCCCCGTGCAGCCCTGGGACTCTCTGATCAATGTATGGTCCATCTGATCCCAACTTACAAGCAGAAATTAAAATCTGCTAAGCCTGTTGTCAAAACGGTGAAGAGGTGGACAACTGAGGCAAAGCAGGAGTTACAGGCCTGCCTGGACTGTACCAATTGTATTGGTTTTTGAGGCTGCTGCTATGGACCTAGATGACACTGTGACATCATACATTAGCTTTTGTGAGCATGTGTGCCAACCAAAACCTTTCGGAAATTCCCCAACAACAACAACAACAACAACGCCTGGTTCACAGCTAAACTCAAGCAGCTTTGCCAGGCTAAAGAGGATGCCTACAGGAGCGGGAACAAGGCCCCTGTACAACCAGACCAGGAACATGCTGACAAAAGAGGTCAAGGTAGCCAAACGGGTCTACAATGAAAAGCTGCAGAAGAGGTTTTCGGCCAATGACCCATCGTCAGCATGGAGTGGGCTGCAGGAGCTAGCCAACTACAAGAGCCACCCCCCCCCCTCCCCTCCCACTGTGGACAACCCCCAACTGGCTGAAGATCTGAACACCTTCTACTGCCACTTTGAAAAGTCCTCTTTGACACATGTGCAGGCACTACCACCTGAAAGACACGACAGGACACCTGCTGGACCCCCTGCAGTTTGCCTACCGGGCAAACAGGTCAGTGGATGATGCAGTCAACACTGGTCTGCATCACATACTGCAACATCTCGACTCCCCGGGGACATATGCTAGGATCCTGTTTGTGGACTTGGCTCTGCGTTTAACACCATGATCCCAGAAATCCTTTGCTCCAGACTCACCCAGCATGGTGTGCCTGCCTCCACCTGTAAATGGATCATAGACTTCCTGATGGACAGGACGCAGGTGAGACTGGGGAAAATCACATCCAGCATCCGAATAATCAGCACTAGCGCCCCCCAGGGGTGTGTGCTCTCCCCCTGGTTCTTCCTCTTCGACACCAATGACTGCATCTCCGGGGACCCATCTGTCAAACTCCTGAAGTTTGACAGATCATCGGTCTCATCAAGGACGGTGACGAGTCTGCATACAGACGGGAGGAGGAACAGCTGGCCCTCTGGTGTGGTCAGAATAGCCTGGAGCTGAACAAACTGAAAACTGTAGAGATGATAGTGGAGTTCAGGAGGAGCCCCCCAGCACTGCCCCCCTCACCATATCCAACAGCACCGTGGCTACGGTGGAATCCTACAAGTTCCTGGGATCCATAATCTCCCAGGACCTCAAGTGGGAGGCCAACATAGTCACTAGGGGTGCTCCAAAAAATCGATTCTTGAAAGGATCGCGATTCTTAATGCCACGATTCCTGGATCGATTCCAAACTCCCAAAAATCGATTCTCCTTCGTATTGTAAAAAAAAAAATTCAGTCTGGAATATGGAATATCTTTCAATAATCGTTATGACTAAAAGGCTAAAAGTAATCTCATGTGTAAGAAATTACTGTTCTACATTGAAGTAAAAATGTAAATAATTAACTTGTTTGTTTTGGATTTTTTTTTAGCTTCAAGAGTGCATTTTTGTTCGTATGACCCTCAACACAGGCTTTGAGAATCCTGTGCCACTTACTGATACTTAAGCTTAAATTAACCCACTCATATTGCAAAATGAATTTAGGGCCTGACTGTAATACTTCAGAAGTTGAATTTGAAGTTCAGCATTAATACATTTGTCATTTTTTGTCTTAGATTTACCTTTGTGTGTTATTGCAATATAAAACTACATAATTGAGAATCGATTCTAGATTCCGGAATCGAGAATCGTTGGAATCGAGAATCGTTGAATCGAGAATCGATTCTGGAATTGGATCGTGACCCCAGGAATCGGAATCGGATCGGAGTGAAAGAGTCCAGAGTGAAAAAATGGGCTGGAAAGATCATCACAGACCCGTCTCACCCCGGTCATGATCTGTTCCAACTCCTCCCCTCTGGCAGGCGCTATAGAGCACTGTACACCAAAACTAACAGAGACAAAAACAGTTTCTACCCACAGGCCATCATTCTGATCAACACTATCAACACAATCTTTCACTTGAACGCTTTTGCAAACACTGGAATCACTTGACTTCACTCTGATCACTTTGAACACCTTACGACAGTGGTTCCCAAACTTAGGGTCGCGACCCTAAGTGGGGTCACCTGGAATTCAAATAAGCTTGCCTGAAATTTCAACCAAAAAAAAAAAAATATATATATATATATACTGTATATATATATCCAAATTGCTGGCGCTGTTCAATGGCGACCCGGTTTTGCTCTCCGACTCTGAGAGCGAACCAAGCAGAATTTCGCTCGTGATACTTGTACCATGAAGTGACAATAAAGTTTATCTCTCATCATCTCTCATATATATATATATATATATATATATATATATATATATATATATATATATATATATATATATATATATATATATATATTTTTACACCACACACAATTTAATATTACCGAAGATGATTAGGGTCACTTGCGATTTTTTTTTTTTTAGTTTTGAGTTTAAAGTGATAATCTCTAAGATTTAGCGTACAATATGAACCGTAGTCTCATGTTGAGGCTAATTCTTCCCCTTTCGGTTCCTTTTCCAGCCTTTCCTTCTGTGTTCAGTTGACATTTTTCTCCTGTTGTCAGCAGCTGCACCTTTGCCACCTCCTCGTCCACCTCGTCTCTGTCAGCTTGCCTTTCCTCTGCCTCCATCTGCTCTTTTACACCAGAGGCATTTAGCTGACACCCGCAGCCAGCGTGTGAGCGGGTAATGGCTCTGGTGTCATGCCAAAGGACACTTTGACAAGAGACATGGCTGGTGACAGACACATTGGCTGGTGCGGCGAACAAAAACGGTGATGTTAGTTGTACATTACATTACGTCATTTGGCAGACGCTTTTATCCAAAGCAACTTACAATAACACATTTTTGTCAGCAATAGAGCAATCAACTATGTAACACAGTCTATGACAACTACAACTTCTGAAGGAATAGTGCTACAAGTTAGTGTTTTTTTGTTTTAGTTTTTTTAAGAGAGGGAAGTTAGTTCAAGAAGGGCCCAGATGGAGCCTGAAAAAGTGAGTCTTTAGTCTTTTCTGAAAGATAGGCAGTGATTTGGCAGTCATGACCGAAGGTGGAAGCTCGTTCCACCATTGAGGTGCCAGGGACGAGAAGAGTCTCGAACGGGATGAGCGACTTTTGAGCCCCTGTAGTGAAGGAGGGGCGAGATGTCCTGCGCTGGTGGAGGAGCGGAGGGAACGGTGAGAGATTTGGAGCCTGACCATAGATTGTAAGTACAGGGGGGCTGTCTGGTGTACTGCCCTATAGGCCAGAACCAGTGTTTTGAATTTAATGCGTGCAGAGATGGGAAGCCAGTGAAGGTCCCGGAGGAGGGGAGTGACCTGAGAGAATTTGGGTTGGTTGAATACCAGACGGGCTGCAGCTTTCTGAATGAGCTGAAGCGGTCAGATGGCTGCAGCAGGTAGCCCAGCCAGAAGAACATTACAGTAGTCCAGGCGAGAGATGGACAGAATGGACAGTGCCTGGGCTGTATACCTTTTGTCAGATACTGTCCATTTGTGTGTGTGTGTGTGTGTGTGTGTGTGTGTGTGCGCGCGCGCGCTTGTGTGTGTGTGTGCGCCAGTGTGGTTTGCCACACAGGATGATAACATGAGTTCCATAGAGTAGAAAATCACAAAATTTGAATGTAAATTTAGTATACATTCAACATTATTCATGGACATTATTTGAATTGTCCTGGATATGGTTAACTCCAACCACATACTGCAGCACTCTCAGCAGGTTAAAACAAATAACTAATTGCAAATACTTTAATCCCTTCTTTTGTCTACAATTCTCTTTCTACATCTCACCCGGGCCACACTTCACCAAAGTGCGGTTCTTTTGATCAGTGTGAACATTATGTACCATAACCAGAAATGGATCAAGGAACCAGTCCCTGGTGCACTTGAAAAGGTGGTCTCAGGTGTGCTTGGGGACGGTTCACATCAAGTGTGAACACAACTATACCAAAACATATAAGTGGACTGCTATTTATTCACAGTGTGACGTTCAGTTACCCTATGCTTTGAACTTTTGTGATCAAGAAGTAAACACAAACAGTATTGTTTTCAATACTGTGACTAACTTAAATGTTATCCTATGATAATGCAAAGTCTCTGTGTGTGAGTGGGCAGAAATTGTGTTCGGCCACAGCTACAGCTATGCCATTTTACGTGAGATCGGGCTGAATCTTTCAGGAAGTGTAAAGAGCACCCCCTGTGGGTGACCTAACAGAGCACAATTTTTAAATTACGTTTTAATTTGTGATGGCCGCGCAGATTAATGGCTGAACTTGTGATGCTCTGCAATGGCTACGCAGCCTCCACCGTTCACAATCACACTAGGACACATATCACTGCACGGATATTCTGCTCGTAGTGTAAAAGCATGTTGTGTTGCGAATCACAAGTAGACATTAGCATTAGCATAATAGACATTACTGTTGCCGATGGAAAGACCGATGGAAAAAAAGTTGTTATATCTAGTTTTGAGCCCCTGTCATTCAGAGGCTGTTGAGCCACATGTGAAATCTCCCAGCATGCATTGAGGCTAATACATTTCGACAAGAAATATCAACCAAATCAGCCTAAATTGCCTAAAGTGGTAGATAGAAATTATGTTTATGTTCTCACAACATGCAATTCTCGAACATTTCAATATTGGCCAAAATAAAACATAGAAATCCAAACACAACCCTATGTGAAACATGTAATCCAGGTGGTATATATATCCCTCACAGATTTAACGTGAGATTTAACGTGATTTAGATGAGTGACAGCCGTAACACGGTTCTACTGTGATGTCCTACTGTGATGTCCGCTCCAATAAGACTTCTTACTTCACATTTACTTTTACAATAAAAACACATTTATGCAATGACTTTACATAATGTAGGCTATATTTATGTGCATCATCTGCAGCACTGGAGAAGAAAAGGTAGCGAGAGAAAACGATATAATTCTAATCTGGACAAACTTTCACCAATCTAATCTCATCATGACGTAGGCCACATAGGGATAGGCTATATTTTTCTAGCCAATGCGTTTAGAACATTCTTTTCACTTTGATCTTGCTATAGTGTAGCGTATTTACATGCTTGCAGTATTTAAACTGTAGTGAGATTGGTTTGAGAAGCATAATAATATGGAAAAATATACATGATATGGAGACAGACAGGGATGAAACAGGGAGGGGGGGAGCTCAGAGCACTTTGGTTGGCTTTTCTGACCGGACTGGATCGCTCCGTGGAATTGGAGCTTAAAAGGGAAGCTTGTGATTCGTTTACTGCACTTCTCCAATGAGCAGGTTGTGCATAATTTTACGCTTAAAAGGCGTGGTTATAATGCTTAAGGCCGCGTGTAGCGCCGACACCAAAATATCGAGTGCGCTGGTCCATACCCACTAATCTGCGCTGCGCCTGGCGATAAGCCCAGTTTTAAGGCCGTTGCAACGATAGAGCCCATAGAGTACAGCAGGGATGACGTATTTTTGTAGGCTTTATCCAGAAATCACCGCAATTTGGTTCTCAAGTGGAAAAGTCTATTATGTTTTACAATGGGGATTTCACTTAAAGTCTTAAATGCATAAAATGAGGTCTGTGGTTAACAAAAAATTATGGGAACGCGAATTTGGGTTCAGCATGATACTCTTCACAAACGTGAATAACTTTTATGCCTTTTGAAGCGTTTTCTAAAAATCGTGTATATAAAGAAAACGCATTTAAGTTCCAAAAGTCATTCAATTTGTTCATCCAATTAATTCAAGTATACTTCCGGACTCATTCCTGCGGTTCTCTATTTGCAATGCACGTGTAGCCTCTTCTTCTTCTTTGTGTTTATTTGGTGATCTCAAGCTAACTAGGTGCATACCGCCACCTACTGTAGCAGAGTGTGTGTCGATATGTAAGGGTCCCCTGAAACAGAGCAACAGTACTAATGTGAAAGCTGAATGGCGGGTGACTGGAAGTACACCTATACTTCACAACTTCCCACCTCTCCTCTCCTCTATCATCCAGTCTGTCTGTTCTGGGATGTCAGTGTGCAGCTACAACTCTTCTCCCACCTGCTCCTCCCCGCTACCACTTTCCTCCTTCAAACTCACTTACTTCTGCCTGAAGTGGCCCCCTCCGCCACCTGCCAACTGAAGCCCCATCCCTTCTCCTCCACTGCTCCCTTCATCTCTCACGTCTTAATCTCTTCTCTTCTTTCTGCACTGCACCTGCCCCCTCCCCGCCCTCTTGTCCGCTTCACCTGCTTCTTTCTGCTCTCCTCCTCAGGTCTCAGTGTGCAGTAGTGCTGCACGATTTGGGGAAAAGGTGCGATTAGCGATTACTGTGGACAAGACTGCAATTTGCGAATGTGATTGCGATATAATAAACAAATGGTATCTAGGGATGTGCCGTATGAGTTTTTGACGGTATGATAACTTTGGACAGAAATACCACAGTTTCACGGTATCACAGACTAAAATACATTAACTATATTAAAATATATTAAAAATAAATAAATAAAACAAGTTGAAATAAAATTATCTTTCAAAAAATATAAAACATTTTATGATCAGAATACAGTATAATTTTTTATAATAAAATCTTTACAAATTATATAGCCATGTACTCTTCACAACATCCTGTGATATCAGTCTATGTTTGAGACATTTGCCTCTCTTAAAAATATAAATATAAACTGCAGCACTGTGCAGCAACCGCTACAAAAAAAATCTATTCTTATAAGTATTTTATGAAGTGTCTATGGAAAAATGAATGATGAAATCTGTTGGTGATCTTGGTACATCACATGGTCATTAAAACGCAGTGACGGAAGTTGGCCGAAGCTTAGAGGGCCTCATTAACCTCATTAAGTCAGGTTTTATCAGTGGGTTCCATAGTTTTGTTCAGGTCTAGGCTACATCACTCTTCTAGTAGTAGTAGTAGTAGTAGTAGTAGTAGTAGTGTGTGTGTGTGTGTGTGTGTGTGTGTGTGTGTGTGTGTGTGTGTGTGTTTGATATGTGCCTCCAGGACAGCCTTGTCAAGTAGTGGTAAGTGACCTTTGTGTGAATCTGGGAGCCTGTGGGAATGTCTAAATATGTGCGAGTGTGTGTGCATGTGTAAGTGTGTGTACGCAGTAGGGATGCACAGATATAAAAAAAAAATCCGATACCGATAACCAATATTAAAGAAATTCCCCCCCACCCCCAGGTCAGGTCATGCCTTCGCCATCCTGGGAAAAAATATCACCTACAGTTTGTGAGGCTAGTAGGCTAGCTAGCTACCATTTGTTTTCTCAGAGGCGCAGTGTTGTGGGGATGCGACTAGTTGTGGTGTATATATACACTAAATATACCACAGCTGTGAACCAATCAAATTGCTTGATTTGAGAGAGCCCTTTTATAATTAAGCAATATATCACGAGAGCAAGTGTGTTGTGGTGAATATATCCCGCTGATAAGCTGTTATACAGCTGTTGTACAGCTTATCAGCGGGATATATTCCACAACACACGCTGCTCGAGTGCTATATTGCTTTTATAAAACGGTTTCCAAGTATAATAATATAATAATAATAATACTATAAGTCCGACTGGCATTTTATTCTGATAGAGTCAGTTGAAACACTACTGTAAGGCGGGACCTCTAGCAAGAAGATAGACGTGCGGGTGATTTGATTGGATCGTTCTGGAGACTGAAGTCGACATTGGCCAATCCTGGCGCTTGCTGAGAGCTTTTGCAAAGTCCGACACCAGAGCCGTATGCCTACACCAAGTAACGTTAGAAATGCGGGGTTAAGAGTGAGGGCGCGCGAGAGAGGGGTTAAGACATTAGCCCGCGTCTATTCTTGTACAAAACATCATTTTCTGCTAAGTATTAGTAAAGTTATAAGCGAAGATCGATTCACAAGGATCTGAAAGGTGTCTCCGCCATTTTGTTTTTGAGGTACTTTTAGTAAGAGAGTTGCGCCATCATGCGTCCATAATGACTCATTGTAAGGACTAGTGACCCTCCATACAGCAGATCAGGAGAAAGCTGTTTGGCTCGAGCGCAGCGCTGCCTTTTAGTAAGAGAGTTGCCATGGCAACCAATAACCCATGGCCATGGGTTATTGAACTCGGTTACTGGAATTATACAATGGCTGTGAACCAATCAGATTGCTTGATTTGAGAGAGCCGTTTTATAATTGCCAATATATCGTGAATGCCTACGCACTACTGTACTGCACATTAGAACCTCACTAGACCACCCACCCCATAGGGTGGTAGCTGGGGCTGATACTCATACACAAATGATAGACCTTAGCAGTGAAAATGACAGACTGAAGTAGAGGGAAAGAAAAGGATGGAAAAAAAACTGAAGAAAATGGCACTGAAAGAGTGAGTGTAATGCAAAGTAAATAAATCAATCAAATGATTGATCAAGCCTACACTTTGCTGTGTCACATCTTCTCTTCAGTTCATCTTCCTCTCTTTGTTCAAGTCAAACCTGGACTTTGTACTGGCAGGAACAGGCTGGCGGACAGATGAACAGTGCTCCATCAGAGAGACAGACTGTGCCACGCTTTGCAGCGGCAGCAATGTTCTCACAAATAAAGATGATGAAAGAGTTCAGAGAGACTGTCAAATACAGGAATAAAATAAATATCACAACACAATCTGCCACAAGCAGGACAGGACACCAAGGGGGAGATGTAATAGGTCTGTCTAGGAGGTGTGTGTGTGTGACTGTGTGTGACTGTGTGTGTGTGTGTGTGTGTGTGTGTGTGTGTGTGTGTGTGTGTGTGTGTGTGTGTGTGTGTGTGTGTGTGTGTGTGTGTGTGACTGTGTGTGACTGTGTGTGTGTGTGTGTGTGTGTGTGTGTGTGTGTGTGTGTGTGTGTGTGTGTGTGTGTGTGTGTGTGTGTGTGTGTGCGAGAGTGCAATCTGTGCTCTGTATGAGTAAGAATTGCATTGAATTGCCGCTCCCAGCTGGCTGGCAGCCGGATACCAAAGAAAGAAGTGAACTTCCACCATGAGAAACATTTATTTAGAGAAACTAAGGATATCTACCGGTATATGGTTTACTAAGAGGTTGAATTGGTTTAAGTTAAGTTAAGTTATGTTATGTTATGTTATGTTATGTTATGTTATGTTATGTTAACTCATTCTCTGCCAGGCTCATTTCGGTCTGTGTGCTCCCAGTGCCAGGATTTTGAGCATATTTCCTGATCTTCCAGGACCCACAGAATATTCTGTGCTAGGAATAAAATTACACAACATATCTCACAATAAAGCAGAGACTCTCTTCTTAGCCCTTGTAAAAAACTGAAACTCTCCCATGTTTCCTTGTTTAGTTACAAGCAGTGGAAGTTAGCTTGTTTTCACTAAAATGCCCTCCTTTGTAACAGAAATAGGAGAAAAAGAGGTTTTTAGTGAAGGACACCGTTTCAAGCAGAACTCTCTTTTGAGCCTTTTATTTTTTGCCTCAGTGACACATCAGACATATACAGTATTTGTTTTCCCAAATAAATAAATAAAAAATAAAAAATAAGAGAATGTATTTTACAGTTGCCATGTGGATTTTTAGCTTAGCTTGATAAAAGCATAAACAAATGGAACGAACCCTTATGTGGTCACACTCACACACTCTCTCTCTCTCTCTCTCTCACACACACACACACACACACACACACACACACAGGAATAACGAGTGCTGTAACGTTACCTGCTGTCACGTTACCTCTCATAACTAACGTTAGCACAGAAGATCACACAATAGCTACGTTAGTGCTGTAAACTTTGAAATGTTTATGTGACACATGTTTCGCCTTGGTTGCTGGGGACGGGTGTGTGACGCGGTTTGACGCGTTTGACGTATCCATGTGATTCCCCTCTTGAGTGTGACAGAGCTCTCCCTTGAGAGGGAGAGCTGGCAAGAGGAAACGTGAAGCGAGTCATGCCGGCGGCATAAGTTATAAACAATGCGTGACAATTATACTCGAATGTTGTGTGTGTGATCATTTCATCTCAAACGCGATACAAAAAATAGGCTACTTTTTACCATCGTCATCGCTCCAAGTGGCACCCATTTCTCCTCCTCCGATTCATCCGTGTCAGAACGCTGTGAAGGGGAGCCTTCGTAGCAACAACAAAAACGCTGGCGTCTTCCTCGCCATCGTCGCCATCCGAGAACTCTCGGACTCTGTTTCGACCACAGGCTCCACCCATAAATACTAAACTAGCGGGTTCCTTTTATCAGTTTGACTTGAAACAATGTCACAGGCTGGGAAAGTGTCTGATGTAATGTAAACAGCCAAAACATGAAAGTACGTCCGAGTACGTCTTTGGCACAGAACGCCATTGTTAAAAGTACGTCCGGGTACGTCTTTGGCAGAGAATGAGTTAAAGTCGAACTGAACCCGTATCGTCACGTCCGTTTCAGACTGAAAACATAATTTGTCTGAGATGACAAATTGAGAGGCGGGTCATAGTATGTCGATGATTTGATTTGACAATTCTGTCAACTGGCTTTGGCATTGGTCAATCATGGCGTGTTCCACCCCCAAATCGAGTGGGATTCAGCGTGTTGCCGTGCTACGCGAGTGGGATCCGCGGAGTACCAGGCAGCCAGCTGCTTCGTGCGGAGCGAGCGGACAATCCGATGAATGGGTGCTGCCCGCCCGCCTGGAATCTCCGAGGGCAGACCCCTGACAAGCACGGTCTCAAACGCTCTCAAGCACGCGCCTTTTACGCTATTTCTGTAAATACGATATCCCTGGAATGCGCGTTTTAACGAGCCAGTTACATTTCTTTGCATTCTTAGAGATTATAGTTTTTGTTTTGTGTTCATGTTTCTAACAATTGGCCAAGTTAGTAGTTAGTTTATGGGATAGGAATTCTGCCAGATGACAGGCACTAGGCGCCATTTTCTACTTCATTTGGAAGAGAAAATTATCCTGAAATGAAGATTTGATTGACAGCTAAATTACTGTTATCAATGAAATCTTGAAAAATTAACTTTTGATGTGAAAAAGTGTGAAAAACTAAAGAAATTACACTTTTGTGATTTTGTTTGCATACATTATTAAATAGGTGCACTGCATACCCAGGTATTTGAACTAAAAGAAAAGAAAAGTAATTTATGAGTTCAGCTCGACTTTAAGTTAATTCTAAGCAGTTTCTGTTGTATCTCTGGATAGGAGGCCTTGTTAAAGTCGAGGTGAACCCGTTCGTCACGTGCATCTGAGTCCGTTTCAGACTGAAAACAAATTGAGAGGCGGACCTATACGGTGTCGATGATTTGATTTGACAATTCTGTCGGCCAATCCTGGCGTGTTCCACCCCCAAATCGGGTGGGATTCAGCGTGTTGTCGTGCTACGCGAGTGGGATCCGCGGAGTACCAGGCAGTCACCGGCTTCGTGCGGAGCGAGCGGACAATCCGATGGATGGGTGCTGCCCACCCGCCTGGAATCTCCGAGAGACGACCCCTGACAACCAGGGAGGCTGTCAGGCTTGGAGGCGCGCGCCATTATCGTTATAAATGTAAATAATATTCCTGGAATGCGTGTTTTAACGAGCCAGTTACATTTCTTTGCATTCTTAGACATTACCGTTTGATTTAGTTTGCATAATTGCTCAAGTTAGTAGTTAGTTTATGGGCTAGAAACTCTGCCAGATGACAGGCACTAGGCGCCATTTTCCCCTTCATTTGGAAGAGAAAATTATCCTGAAATGAAGATTTGATTGACAGCTGCATGTCGTGAAATGATTGGTTGAAATGGGGTAGAAATTTGATAGTACTAGGTGACGTCAGCAAACTGTAAATTACTGTTATCAATGAAATCTTGAAAAATGAACTTTTGATGTGAAAAAGTGTGAAAAACGAAAGAAATTTGGGTTTTGTGATTTTTTTTGCATACATTATTAAATAGGTGCAGTGCATACCCAGGTATTTGAACTAAAAGAAAACAAAAGTCATTTTTGGGTTCAGCTCGACTTTAAGGTTGAGATATGGTCGAGCGAGGCTATTTGGTGGACAAGAAGCTGTTCGTGTGTGGAGGTATCAACAGCTCCACCGTGGAGTGCTACAACAGGAGCACCGGCCTCATGCCACTTGTAAAAGAGGTTTCAACCTCAATGTTACTTCCTGGTTAAATAAAGGTTAAAAACAATATGGACTATGGAGAGATCTCTCTTCTTCTTCTTCGGTGTTTTATGGCAGTTTATGTTCCTTTATGTTGCATTGCACAATTGCCACAGTGTCACAATTGCCAGAATCACTGATTACATCATCACTGATTACATCAACACCGATGATATCACAATTGCTCAAGTGACATCGCTCATGACATCATCACCGATGATGTCAATATGCATACACTCAGTGTTTAAACAGTGACATCATCATGTCATGCCATGATGAAATCACTGATGACATCATCGCTCGATGAATCACAATTGCTTAAGTATGACATCACAATTGCTCTAGTGACATCACATTTGCTAGACTATAGTGTGAATGTAGAGCAATTGTGATGTCACTTGAGAAATTGTGATGTCAAGCCTGAACCTGCGCCAACAACATGGACCATGAACCAAGCGTAATTCTATTCTAGAATTGAGCGTGCACACATCACCTGTCAATCATACAGTGTGGGTGGAGCCTCTTCCCACACATCACTTGTCAATCAAACAGTGTGGGCGGAGCAGAAAATGACTAATTTCACTATCAGAATTTGCAGAGGGCTAACTGGATTAGCCAGTTCGGTCAGAAGTCTCTGGTGTGCATGCACCAGGCCAGCACGGAATGCTGCCACAGACACTAGATTGAAAACACCAGTCTACTGTGGAAAGGGCCTATTTCACAGCTGCCATTTTGTGTCTAAAAGGCAGGGTAAACACAGGTGCAACCAACTGATCAATTAGAGCCCCAGCACTGGAACACCTAAATGGACTGGTAGTTTGAAACCCTAATTAATGTTTCAGTGCACCTGTGTTGATTACTGCCTTCTAGACACAAAATGGCTGCTGTGAAAAAGGGATAGAGAGAGCTTTGTGGCAGTGATAGGCTTAATCAACATTGTGGGAACTCGTTTGGCAAAGGCTTGAATGTAACAGACAGAGTTATGCACTCCAGCTTTAAAAGGCAAATTAAACCAAAGAATACAGCAGATTTATTTTTTAATTCTACTACTTAGATTCGACAGTATTCTTGTTTTCTTCTTAATTGTATATGTAAGGATCAAACCGATTGGCAACGGAGTAACCGGATTGTTCCTTATCTAGTCTAGCAGCCGAGATCTGATTAGTTAATTACAAAAAGCCATAACTACAGGAGAATTGACGTTGGCAGCACTGTGAACTGCCCAGAGACCCGCCCTCCATTGGCACTTGGAAATCTTGAAAATCTTTACATATCCAACTGGGAAACTCTGAAATTGCGGGAAATTCGACGGGAATGCCCCCCTGAAGTTTTTCAGGCAAAAATGGCGGCAGCGCTGTTGTCAAACACAATTCAACTCTTGCCTTCAATACTCTCTGCAAGTAGGAAACAAGCTGTAGAGATTCCCGGAATAAGGAAAAAGAAATGTCTTGTGCACTGAGCTTTCCCACTGGGTGTATGACGATGTCCCGCACTGCCTCTTTGGCCATTTATTTGGATCCTAGACCATCCCCACAGTACGCTTCACTTTCTGCCACCAGTTCGGCTCTGCCCATAAAAATACGGAAAGTTTGCAAACACAAAAGTGGTCTATATGTTGTTTATTATTACTCCTGTCTTATTTGTGTCTCATTAAATCAGTCACACAGTACTGTCTGAGTACTTCTATCTGTGGACAACTGGACATGTTGCTATGGTGTTTGTATTGCAAACAGTGGCTAATCTGGCTACAGCTAATCTGGCTGGTTTTCCGACTTGTATTGGAACGCGGCTAACTCGGATGTTACGTCATTCCCAGCTCCGAGGTAAATGGAGCGCAGCTTTAGACAAAAATCCTTTCTCCAAACATCAGTATTTCAGGAATTGAGCAACATAACCTAATTTTCACAGTAACATCATCACATTTCTGATGCTACTGTACAGAACCAAATCATTTCAATCGTTTCGATCCAAGCAAAGCGATCACATTGTGAGGAGATGGTGGTGAGAAAAAGCAGGCATGTTTCCTGAGACGTGCAGAGAGACTCACCGCTGTGCTGGCAGCCGCCTGCTTGGATTCTTCTGTGAGGAAGGCCAACATCCGCTCCACCTTCCGCTCCTCCTCCTCACTGATGTAGTCTGTGTCTGTTTGGACACGCACACACACACGCACACACACACACACACGCACGCACGCACGCACGCACACACACACACACAAACACACGCACGCACACACACACACGCACGCACGCACGCACAAACACACGCACGCACGCACGCACGCACACACACACAAACACACGCACGCACGCACACACACACGCGCACGCACACCCACGCACACGCATGCACACAAGCACACATGTACTTGTTAATATAAAGTAGCAGAGGAATAGTTTTTATGGCAGCAACCCACAAGAACAAGGACAAATATATGCTGTACGAAAATATGAATGCACCATGTACAGTTGTTACCCGTTACCACGGTGCTGCTGCAGCAGCACAAATTAATAACAGAACCCCCCCCACCCCCCCCCACACACACACACACACACACACACACATGTATGTGGGGGGCTTCTGTTATTATTATTATTATTATTAATAATAATATTAAGATTATTAAAGTCTTGGATTTAATGTTTCACAATATCACATTAATTTGCATGAACAGCTTGTTTAACTCAAATCCTGCGCACAACTTTGTTGTGTTGGTGTGCATTTTCTACTTTGCCCAGCATTTCTCTCAAATGATTTTCTGATAATGCACTGTAACCAAGTACCAAGTTTCTGTCACTTTCTTTGTGTTGTCTTATGTTGCAAAACCCACCCATCTCCTGTTAGTAGGTATTAGTGGTCCAAACAAATGAAATAGATACACATTAGTTAGGGCAAATTTGGGGTAAGATTTGCTGGCAATGAATACGAGCAACTGACCAATGGACAAAGAGAGCAAAGGGTAACTGTCAATTTTTGACAGCTGTTAAAAATGGATTCAATAATACTGTATACAGCTGCTATCTATCACTGTTAGCTTGGCCTCACCTTTTCTGCTCAAAATGTAATAATTGTATCAAGGATATCCATTGCATGTGTGTATGGATCTATTAACAGAAAATAGTAATCTATTCTACTGGTATCCAGATCCAGAATCCACCCACTCCACCAAGTTGAGTTTTGTCTGCTTCTGGCATCGTGACATGCAACAGTGATTTCCTCAGTTGAAACTAGAACGACCGCAACGCGGACTTATGCCTCCGCCATTAGTTCATTCTGGAGTCCAAATTGCCATTTGAGGCAAATTGGAAGAGATTCCGTCAAGGCGCTCCTGTGATGTTGCGTTACAGAGCTTGGAAATTGGGTGTGTGAGAGGTCACAGTGACCTTGAACTTTGACCACCAAAATGTAATCAGTTCATCCTTGAGTCCAAGTCGATGTTTGAGACAAGTTTGATTAAATTCCGTGAAGGCATTCCTGAGATATGGCGTTAACAAGCTTGAAAATGGCGTTCGAGAGCTCACCTTGACCTTTGACCTTTGACCACCAAAATCTAATCAGATCATCCTTGAGTCTAAGCGATGTTTGAGGCAAATTTGATGAAATTCCGTCAAGGCATTCATGAGATATCGCGTTAACAAGCTGGAAAATGGCGTTTGAGAGGTCACAGTGACCTTGACCTTTGACCAGCAAAATCTAATCAGTTCATCCTTGAGTCCAAGTCGATGTTTGAGACAAGTTTGATTAAATTCCGTCAAGGCATTCCTGAGATATCACGTTAACAAGCTTGAAAATGGCGTTTGAGAGGTCACAGTGACCTTGACCTTTGACCTTTGACCACCAAAATCTAATCAGATCATCCTTGAGTCTAAGGCGATGTTTGAGGCAAATTTGATGAAATTCCGTCAAGGCATTCGTGAGATATCGCGTTAACAAGCTGGAAAATGGCGTTTGAGAGGTCACAGTGACCTTGACCTTTGACCAGCAAAATCTAATCAGTTCATCCTTGAGTCCAAGTGGATGTTTGAGACAAGTTTGATTAAATTCCGTCAAGGCATTCCTGAGATATCACGTTAACAAGCTTGAAAATGGCGTTTGAGAGGTCACAGTGACCTTGACCTTTGACTTTTGACCACCAAAATCTAATCAGTTCATCCTTGAGTCCAAGTGGATGTTTGAGACAAGTTTGATTAAATTCCGTCAAGGCATTCCTGAGATATTGCGTTAACAAGCTTGAAAATGGCGTTCGAGAGGTCACAGTGACCTTGACCTTTGACCTTTGACCACCAAAATGTAATCAGTTCATCCTTGAGTCCAAGTCGATGTTTGAGACAAGTTTGATTAAATTCCGTCAAGGCATTCCTGAGATATCGCGTTAACAAGCTTGAAAATGGCGTTCGAGAGGTCACAGTGACCTTGACCTTTGACCACCAAAATCTAATCAGATCATCCTTGAGTCTAAGTTGATGTTTGAGGCAAATTTGATGAAATTCCGTCCAGGCGTTCCTCAGATATCGCGTTAACAAACATCGTACGGACGGACGGACGTACGGACGGACAACCCGGATCCATAATGCCTCCGGCCTGGCTATCGCCGGCGGAGGCATAATAAAAATAATGAGATCATCCTTGGGCCTAAGTGAATGTTTAAGGCGAATCTGATGAAATTTCGTCAAGTTGTTCCTCAAATATCGCGTTAACAAGCTTGAAAATGGCGTTTGAGAGGTGAGAGTGACCTTGACCTTTGACCTTTGAGCACCAAAATGTAATGAGATCATCCTTGGGCCTAAGTGAATGTTTAAGGCGAATCTGATGCAATTTGGTCAAGGTGTTCCTCAGATATCGCGTTAACAAGCTTGAAAATGGCATTCGAGAGGTCACAGTGACCTTGACCTTTGACCTTGGACCACCAAAATCTAATCAGATCATCCTTGGGCCTAAGTGAATGTTTAAGGCGAATCTGATGAAATTTTGTCAAGTTGTTCCTCAGATATCGCGTTAACAAGCTTGAAAATGGCGTTCGAGAGGTCACAGTGACCTTGACCTTTGACCTTGGACCACCAAAATTAGGGATGCACGATATGGATTTTTAGAGCCGATACGATAACCGATAAATATATTCTTCTTGGCCGATAACCGATACGATATAACCGATATTAATTTCATTTTTTTTATGATTTTTTTTTTTTTAAGAAGTTCTTAACCTGTAGTTTATCCACACCTGGGGGTAAGAAAGGCTAGCCTAAGATGTAGCCCTAGTGAGCAATGATGGAAGATGTAATATTCCAAACAAACCTGACATCTCTATTGTGAACACAAAAAAGAATACTTCTGACTTTTCAAAAGTTCGTTTTATTTTCAACTCAATAGCATTTGGTTCAGTAATGCAACAGCAGCACTGACACCTAGTGGCTGTGAAATTAAATTAAATGCTGAGTGTCACACTCACAACACAAGGAGCAGAACATGGCTGCAGAAATGCCCTGTTAGGTAGGATTTTAGTTTGGCTTTCATAGAACATTTTGCACAATAAGTCAAATAAATAAAATGCACTGACGTTATGTCACATTAAACATACCAACATCAATATTAATAAACTACATTTTTTAACCAAAATAAAGTGCATCCCTCAAGGCTTTATAGAACAAATCCTATATAGAGACTTTGCTGTAAGAAAGAAAAGAGTCAGTGCATGAGGTAGGTTTCTCTATACTTTAGCTTCATAGAACATAAAGCCTCAAAACATTTTGCACAAGACAACAAATGATTGAAATAAAGTAAAGTGCATCGCCAAGGATCTATAACAAAAGACAGACTAATAAAGAAAATGGTTGAGGGACAGGACAACTATATTCATTTTTCAACTCCACTCCACAGTATCAGAATCAGAAAGACTTTAATGATCCCCGGGGGGAAATTGGGACAAGTTACAGTAGCTCGCTCACAGAACACGCATACATTTTCTTTGCTCTTGCATTTTTTTTACAGCAGTTTTATGCTTTACTGTATGCTATGCTTGCTGTAGCTATGCTACTTTGAAAGCATCAGGGGGAGATCTTTCTTGATAAAAAGAAGCATTTCTGCCTTCTCACATCCGATTCTGTTTCTTTTTTCGTCAACTAAATGGCCTGCATTGGTCAACTACATGGGCAGCAGCAGAAAACAAACGTTCACTGTCGATGCTAGTGCAAAGAGCTGACAGGTAGTCACGTGCAAGCTGGGCCAGGGTCGGGAAACGGGACTTGTTGCTTCTCCAGTATTCCACCGGGTTCGTAGTCGGGGAGATCGGCTCTGACAGATATCCTTGTAGCTGAAATGAGAATAATAAAATCACATCATCATCATGTTCTGGTGTATTTATTTTTCTACAAGTTGAAAGCTTTGTTTTATTGTTCTGTTGTTATCTAAAATTAAATAAATTACCTCCACATCTGTCTGGTCGTCTTTGCTTGTGGCTCTGCCGCCTGGTCAGCTGCATGTTCCCTGATGCTGTCCATCTCTTCACGCAACATCTCTGTGGCTTGCCGTTTGGTGGCAATGTTGAAGAAGCAGCTCTTATATCTGGGGTCCAAGATTGTTGCCAGATAATAAAGGGGCTCTGTCTGCATAGATGTCAGTGAAGCGCCTTTGTTTCTACTTTTTCTAACAGGGTCTTCTTGGACATTTTAATTCCCTGTTCCTGGGCTTAGAGATGCAGGTAGTTGATAATCTGCTCCATATGCTCCCAGCACTCGCTTCTGCTCCACCAAACTCTTCAGCATATAGAACGTGCTATTCCATCGCGTGGCTACGTCTTGTTGGAGCCGTGCTTCTTTTCCCTGCCCCAGCAGCTGTGTCTGTAAAGCATGCAGACGGGAATAGGCCAACTGGGAGTGCTTAAAAGTCTCGAGTCGCTAATCAGGGCAGGCAATCCGATTTTGGATCAACTTTAGAGAGTTCTGCTTTGATTACAAAGAATTCAGCTCTATAACTAATCGTTGAAATGCGCTGTTGTGGGTATGATGTGCTAGCTGTTAGCTCAGTGGCCACTGGAGCTACGTCAACAGGCTAGCAGGCCAGGCCGCGGTTAGCCTAACCGCGACTCGCTTAACACACGGCAGGCAATCCAATTTAGCATCTATTTTTAGAGAGTTCTGCTTTGTTAAAAAGAATTCAGCTCTATTGATCACGGACTAAACGATCAGTACAACACGAACCAAGTAACGATCAAGAAGTCACAGGACAGACCGACGAGGGTGACTTGCGTGCGGCCATCTTGCGTGGAAGCCACAGTGGAACATGCAAACTCCACACAAAAAGGCCCTTTTGACGAATCCTGTGTCTTCTACCAGGGAATCAAGTCATCGAGTGCCATCATTTCCGCGATTTTCTTGGGAATTGCTTTAGCCATTGGGCTGTCGTTGTCGCTTGTGGCACTAGAGTTGCGGCACTCGCTTTCTAGCTCCCAGGGCTGTAAACAGCTAGCTAGCTCGCTAGCTGCTGCTTTTCCGGCTGCCTTAGCTGCGCTCGCTGCTTCGTATTCCTTCCACACGTCTTCACTGCCATGGCGAGTTTTCAGGTGATGTATGAGATTAGTTGTGTTGAAACTCGTAGGCTTCTTCCCTCCTCTCGGAATCTTTGCAGAACACTTTACAGATTGCAATTGCAGCGTCTTGCTCTGAAACTGTGAAATGCATCCATACAGGCGCAGCCATTTTCTCTGTCTACTGCTTGAGGCGACAGTGACGTCACTAGCGCGCGACAGCAATACTCCGCTTCCAACGTAAACAAAGCCAAATTGGCACGTTACATTATCGGATCTTTTTTATCGGAAAAATGCCATTATCGGAATAAATAATAATAACGCACAATGGCCATATCGGCCGATAATTTATCGGTCCGATAATTATCGTGCATCCCTAACCAAAATCTAATCAGATCATCCTTGGGCCTAAGTGAATGTTTAAGGCGAATCTGATGAAATTTCGTCAAGTTGTTCCTCAGATATCGCGTTAACAAGCTTGAAAATGGCGTTCGAGAGGTCACAGTGACCTTGACCTTTGACCTTGGACCACCAAAATCTAATCAGATCATCCTTGGGCCTAAGTGAATGTTTAAGGCGAATCTGATGAAATTCCATCAAGGCGTTCCTCAGATATGGCGTTAACAAACATCCGTACGGACGGCCGGCCGTACGTACGTACGTACGTACGGACAACCCGGATCCATAATGCCTTCGGCCTGGCTTCGCCGGCGGAGGCATAAAAATGACTGGTCCAATGAGTGGCGAAAGGGACTAACAATTAGCCAATCAGCATCAATAAACAGCGAACAGGCGAGACTAACACCGTTGTCAAGCTGTTGGCAAGTGCACCGAGGAGTAATAACAACAATGACGGCCGCTATAGACGAGATAGCTATCGAGCTATCGAGGCCGTTTTAAATCGATTACAAGCATCACTTACTTTGAAATCCGAACAGCACTCTGGTTTGAAGACATTTATTCAAAGTCTCTAGTGATTGGTTCGGGGAAATGGAATTCCCCTGGGGGATTCCCCTCATGGAAATGGGTTCGAGTGGCGGCAATGCCAGACTGAACATGGGAATGGAGTGTAAGGAGTTATCAGGCTATGGGCATCCAGCAGCTAGCCGCAAATTTGCCCTAAAAGCCCTTTAGACTTTGGCCTCCTGAGTTACAGCTGTGATTCAGATTGATCCTGACAAAACGCAAACCCTCACATGCTTCACTGACACTTCATGGCTCCACAGCACTGAAGCCAACAACACAGAGAGCCTGAGCAGACTGACACAGTGTCATGTGCTGTGCTATTCTGAATAGGAGTCATTATGACAGGAGGAAAAAGACAAGTGATTTGAACGTCATTGCATTTTTTGTTAAAAAGCCTTTTGCATTTAGTGAGTCATCATTTGGTAAAGTAAAATAACTACCATAAAGCGTCGACACAAAACCACAGACAACAAACTAGGAGCACAATCCCCCCCCCCCCCCCCACACACCTTTCTCCCCAATTGTATTTGGCCATTTCCCCCTCCACCCCCTCTGCCAATCTGGGGAGAGTTGTAGACGAGCACATGCTTCCTCCGATACTCACCAGGCGTTTTTTACCTGATAGCGAGGAGTTTCACCGGCAGTCCCCCCCCCCGAACAGCGGAGGCACTAGAGCAATGACCAGGACACATACCCCTAATCTGGCTTCCCACCCGCAGACACGGCCAATTGTTCTTATCCTGTACAGACGCACGACTAAGCCGGAGGTAACACGAGGGCTCGAACCTGCGACCCTCATGTTGGTAGGCAAGAAATCTACCACTGCACTACATGCCTGGCTCTGTGAATTAAGATTAGGCCAAGTCTCTTTTTCAATGGAAACCTCCACTGAACAATATGCTTACAGTCTGCAGATCTCCACTGAATAATATGCTTAGTCTGCAGACCTCCACTGAACAATATGCTTACAGTCTGCAGACCTCCACTGAACAATATGCTTACAGTCTGCAGATTTCCACTGAACAATATGCTTACAGTCTGCAGATTTCCAATGAACAATATGCTTACAGTCTGCAGATTTCCACTGAACAATATGCTTACAGTCTGCAGCAGCAACTGAACAATATGCTTACAGTCTGCAGACCTCCACTGAACAATATGCTTACAGTCTGCAGATTTCCACTGAACAATATGCTTACAGTCTGCAGATTTCCACTGAACAATATGCTTACAGTCTGCAGCAGCAACTGAACAATATGCTTACAGTCTGCAGACCTCCACTGAACAATATGCTTACCGTCTGCAGCAGTAACTGAACAATATGCTTACAGTCTGCAGACCTCCACTGAACAATATGCTTACCGTCTGCAGACCTCAACTGAACAATATGCTTACAGTCTGCAGACCTCCACTGAACAATATGCTTACAGTCTGCAGACCTCAACTGAACAATATGCTTACAGTCTGCAGACCTCAACTGAACAATATGCTTACAGTCTGCAGACCTCCACTGAACAATATGCTTACAGTCTGCAGACCTCAACTGAACAATATGCTTACAGTCTGCAGACCTCAACTGAACAATATGCTTACAGTCTGCAGCAGCAACTGAACAATATGCTTACAGTCTGCAGCAGCAACTGAACAATATGCTTACAGTCTGCAGCAGCAACTGAACAATATGCTTACAGTCTGCAGCAGCAACTGAACAATATGCTTACAGTCTGCAGACCTCAACTGAACAATATGCTTACAGTCTGCAGCAGTAACTGAACAATATGCTTACAGTCTGCAGACCTCAACTGAACAATATGCTTACAGTCTGCAGACCTCAACTGAACAATATCCTTACAGTCTGCAGCAGCAACTGAACAATATGCTTACAGTCTGCAGCAGCAACTGAACAATATGCTTACAGTCTGCAGCAGCAACTGAAAAATATGCTTACAGTCTGCAGCAGCAACTGAACAATATGCTTACAGTCTGCAGCAGCAACTGAACAATATGCTTACAGTCTGCAGCAGCAACTGAACAATATGCTTACAGTCTGCAGACCTCCACTGAACAATATGCTTACAGTCTGCAGATTTCCACTGAACAATATGCTTACAGTCTGCAGATTTCCACTGAACAATATGCTTACAGTCTGCAGCAGCAACTGAACAATATGCTTACAGTCTGCAGCAGTAACTGAACAATATGCTTACAGTCTGCAGCAGCAACTGAACAATATGCTTACAGTCTGCAGACCTCCACTGAACAATATGCTTACAGTCTGCAGACCTCCACTGAACAATATGCTTACAGTCTGCAGACCTCAACTGAACAATATGCTTACAGTCTGCAGACCTCAACTGAACAATATGCTTACAGTCTGCAGCAGCAACTGAACAATATGCTTACAGTCTGCAGACCTCCACTGAACAATATGCTTACAGTCTGCAGACCTCCACTGAACAATATGCTTACAGTCTGCAGCAGCAACTGAACAATATGCTTAGTCTGCAGCAGCAACTGAACAATATGCTTACAGTCTGCAGCAGCAACTGAACAATATGCTTACAGTCTGCAGCAGCAACTGAACAATATGCTTACAGTCTGCAGCAGTAACTGAACAATATGCTTACAGTCTGCAGCAGCAACTGAACAATATGCTTATGTCTGCAGACCTCCACTGAACAATATGCTTACAGTCTGCAGCAGCAACTGAACAATATGCTTACAGTCTGCAGCAGCAACTGAACAATATGCTTACAGTCTGCAGCAGCAACTGAACAATATGCTTACAGTCTGCAGCAGCAACTGAACAATATGCTTATGTCTGCAGACCTCCACTGAACAATATGCTTACAGTCTGCAGCAGCAACTGAACAATATGCTTACAGTCTGCAGCAGCAACTGAACAATATGCTTACAGTCTGCAGCAGTAACTGAACAATATGCTTACAGTCTGCAGACCTCCACTGAACAATATGCTTACAGTCTGCAGACCTCCACTGAACAATATGCTTACAGTCTGCAGCAGCAACTGAACAATATGCTTACAGTCTGCAGCAGCAACTGAACAATATGCTTACAGTCTGCAGCAGCAACTGAACAATATGCTTACAGTCTGCAGCAGCAACTGAACAATATGCTTACAGTCTGCAGCAGCAACGGGGAAACTAACCCATATGTGAATGTCTTGCTGTCTCTACAATGCAGGGCTTAAAGCAAAAAAACACAAAAACACGGTGTGGTCAGATCTGGGAGTTTAGCATAGCGGCGTTGTGTCTGGGATTGATTGACCTCATGTGGAAAGAGCCCTTTCTTTCTGCTGGTTGAGCAAAACATCCTCTTCCCTTCATATGTCTCACCAAGTGTTTCCTGTCTCCACACGTTTTGTCAATCCACACCTCTCACCGTTTGTTTTTCACTCCTCTCTCAGTGACCTCAGCATGTATCTCCACCAGCTTTCATCAACTTTGTTTCCAGATTTCAGCTTGCTACACTATGGAATCGCTGCTACATTGTGACAGAAAGTAGTTGGCTGTATTGTGGGGGATTGAAAATAGTTTGTGGCGGAAATCCAGCACGTGGCCGGAGGTCTTTAAGCCCTGTACAATGTAAGGTGATACCTCCTGTAGCGCTGATACAGGACTTGTGTAAGAGTGGGAGCCTACAAATGACATGTGGGAACCACTGTGCTGAGAGGCAGAGATCTCCTTACCGCTGGACGACTAAGAATAAAGCACACCGCGAAGGAAGGAAAGGGCAAATAGAAAGTATTCCATTGATATCCAGGAATAGACTGGAGGTAGTCCAAGACTATATTTTACAAATCTGATTGTATTGTGTGCAATGTCCTTGTAATACACTGACCAGACCAATGCACTACTGGACACTACATCTTCTACTTATAGAACGATTACTGTATGTGCATCGATATGTACAGTATAGTTTCCCGTCCATCAATGTTGTAGTCAACTCGCTATATCTCAAGTCTGAGTCGAGTCTCGAGTCCCCAGTGTTTGAGTCTGAGTCTGGAGTTACTGAACTTGAGTGTGAACTCACATGTAGGTGGAACGTGCCTGCCCTTGCACAAAATTCAACAATGTCACGATATTAATATAGTTATCAAATTATTAGGGCCTATTACAAAAACAAAAACAAGGGGGGGTCACGTGATGCACTGAGCTGGACAGACGTAGTTTTTTCGCCTCCCCACTGGATTGAATTTAAGCTCATAATTCAGTATATTTTCTGCCAGCTAACTACTCTTAAACGTGACGACAGTGATCATAATGTCTCTGGACGACATTTTCACTGCGGCAAAGCCGATTCATAGATTGACAAAAGGCCAAAACAAGATTGTAGTGAAGACCGCTGCTAGTACTACGGGTGCTAATGCTACTAAAGATGGCGAACATGCTAACACAGAACCATAGGCTAGCTCATCTCACGGACAGGAGATTAACGTGCAATGGGATGACTTGTTAGTGGAGCGACTGACCAACAACATCGCCAAGATATTAGACCGTAAACTAGCTGTCGTACTCAAACTGGTCAATGAGATGCCTGAGAAATTCAATGCTCTACTTGACAGGATGGGGACTGTTGAACAGCGGGTCTCGGACCTGGAAGATGCATCAACAGCTAACTAGGCTGCACAACTACACTGACAACTGCCACTGCTGTGGCAATAAAAAGTGAATCTGAAACAAAACAAAACAAAAAATCTCAATGAGCCTCCCTGTGCTTCCCCCTACCAGTTTCCTTTCATTTCTCCTCTCAACTTTCAGCCTCTCATTTGATGGCCTTTGATTTGTCCTTCCATTTTCTCCCTCCATCCTTACTCTTGCCCTCACTGCCTCCCTCCAATCAGACAGATCCTCTTTCAGCGTGGGAGTGGTAGCACCCCAGTGTGGGTTGCGATATTGGCTTGTTGGAAAGCTGCCATTCTGATCTGAGGGGAGGGATTACTACATTACACCCAATCTGGAGGAATATGGGGGGAAGGGAGAGAGAGAGAGAGAGAGAATTACCTTTTGAAGGAGAGAGGCAGAGAGCCAAAGAAAGACAGAGTGAGAGAAATTAATGAAGGCAACAGTGGAGGACATATAAAAAGAAATAGAGTCCGCACACTGCTCGACTTGCTCCCAGTTGATTTATTTCTAACGTTTCGGTCAACAAGGACCTTCTTCAGAAATGAAGCAGGAAGTGACAGAGCACTCAAACTTATACAGTATGGGTCACACCCATCTACCAATTGGCAGAGGGGAAAAAAGTGTCATGTGAGCACAATCAACCAGTAAGAAAATGGAGTGCATCTTGCTTCACACAAGTAAATAAATCAAAGAAGTATACAAACCCAAGACAAACAATTAAGAAAATGCAATATATGACCAGTGTACTGTAGGAGATCAGATGGGGTGGAGCTGAAAAACAGCAAAGAAACTCCTGTCGCATCCTGTGTAGGAGAAACAAAGACCCCAATAGCCTACAATGGACAATGCAATACACAAATATGAAACAAAGGCAATAGTTAAGAAGAAAGAGAACAGACTATTCTCCAATGATATAATCAGTAGTAAAAGTACATTAAATATGAATATAGGTTACAAAAAGAGCACATAGGGCATATCACTCTGCTAACAGACAGGATGTAGGCAGTTCAAAAATTCACATCTGAGTTTCTACAGATAGGAATACAAGAGTAGGAATACAATAGTAGAAATATAAAAGTGGAAATAAAGATTAAAATAAGAGTAGCTACAGGAACAGTCTGAGGTCAAATGACTCATTCAGGCCCCTAGCAAATGTATCTAAAGTAGAGATCCAGTATGCTTCTCTCCTTAGGAGTAGAGCGTTGAGGTCTCCTCCTCTAGGTGGCAGTTTGACATGTTCTATGCAAATATATTTCAATGATGATATACAATGTTGAGCCTGAGAAAAGTGAAGGGCTACAGGATTTTTAAAGTCCTTAGTCCTGATGTCACTCCTATGTTCTGAAATCCTGCTCTTCAAGGCTCTGGAAGATTTGCCAATATAGGCCAACCCACAAACACACTTAATCATATAGATGATATTGACTGTAGTACAACTGATAATACCTTTGATTTTGTAACATTTACCAGTGACTGGGTGGTTGAATGTATTGCATTTATAAGTGAAGTTACACTGGGCGCATCTACCGCATTTGTAATTGCCATCTGGAATCTTGGACAGGAAGTGAGAAGGGGCAGGTTGTGGTAAATGAGACCTGACCAGAAGGGTCTTGAGGTTGGGAGGTCTTTTATAAACGAGACGAGGTGGAGATGAGAATGTTTTGCTGAGGGCAGGGTCAGAACTGAGAATATGCCAATGTTTTTTTATTATCTTCTCAAACTGCCGGCCAAGAGGAGAGTATTGAATAATACAATGAATGGCTTGCTCTCCACTCTGTCTCTCCCTAGTGGTGAGACAAACAGTGGAGGAAAGACATACTGACAGGGGGTGGTTGCTCTGTAACTGATGCACTGTGCTTTGGAAACATTCACAGTCTGAAGTTTAAATGATATGTGATCATCAGAAATCGCAATCGCCAGAAAACACTTAAAAAAATCATAAAAGCGGTGTTCATTTGTGAAGATTATCTTGCAGAATGAGCAAAACCTCCAGGTATCTTGAATTAACCCCAGACCTTATTTCAGGCATTGAACCAAAAACCCATTGGGCCCTATCTTGGCACAGGTGATATCCGCTAATTGCACTTGCGCACCTGTTTGCGCGTGCCTTAATGCAGGGAAGATAGCAGTCTGCCTTGCGCATTAGTCTAGGTGTTATGCCGTGTTTTGCACCGCCGCCCGGTAGCATCCCCACCTCACGGGAGCATATTGTAATGATTTATATAGAAATGTAACTGTTTAAAAGTGATATAATTGTCTGGGTAGACGTGACCGCCCTCATTTCTAAGTTAAAACAGCCCCAAAATATGTTGGGGATGCAATTCTCGGCTGGGATGCGGAAACTTTCATGGCACGTGCCGCAGGCGCAAATTAGAGCCATGCCAAAATCATCTGCACCCCCAAATGCCTGCGCAAACGGGATTTGGGCGATCTTCTTAAAGGAACACTCTGCCCATTTTCAACCAGCTTTGTATCATTAGAACATCAGTAGTATATCAGAAAACTGTAAACTGTTTTGAAGTCTGTCATTTAATTTGACAGTTATTGAGTGTTAAAGTGTGGACCAGTGACATCACTGGTCCACACTAACTCAAATTAATAACTCATTAACTCTAATCAACTCTCAATAACTGTCAAACTAGATGAATGACTTCAAAACCGTTTACAGTTTGAGAGTTGATTTGAGTTAATGAGTTATTAATTTGAGTTAGTGTGGACCAGTGATGTCACTGGTCCACACTTTAACACTCAATAACTGTCAAATTAAATGACAGACTTAAAAACAGTTTACAGTTTTCTGATATACTACTGATGTTCTAATTATACAAAGCTGGTTGAAAATGGGCGGAGTGTTCCTTTAACTACCAGAATTATTCACGGGTGTGGCCAGGCAATGCTGGGCATTACGTCAAACAAAACCAATCAGATTCCCGTCTCGCAATGGCTGTTTGCACGAGGCATGCAATATGCTGTAATTCTCTCCATGCATAATAGAGTGGACTCACTCGTGCCTAGGACCAAGAGAGATGGAGAGAGCTTATTGACAGATCGTCTGTGGTGCCAACGACCCTCCGGGTTATGGGATAGGTGAAGGTGAATAGCTATGTCCATTGTCCAACAGGTTTTCTCAATTCATTTCCCTCTTTGCGATGTGATGAAAGTTTCTCAGTGAGTTATAGTTGATTGCCTCACTGAATGATCTGCTAATAGCCAATTTTAGCAGCAGAATTTGATGTCCTGGCGTGGCAAGGCTGTGCATAATGACATAGCCAAAAGGAATTTACTTTGCACTGCGCTGCGCAGCACGGAGATTATGGTGCGCTCAAGCGCAGCGGAGTATTTAGCGCATATATAAGAGGTGCTTTTCAAAGCTTTTAGTAAGTAATTGTGCGGTGCTGATGATAGGATAATGCATCTATCCCCACATTTTAGCGCTGAAATGCCTGCTTTGGCATGTGGCACGCCTATGTCCAGTACAATTATAACATTGTGCCCGCCCCCAATTTGCATTGCGCACGGCGTTAAATGAGCGCAAACACTAAATTACGCTTTTGCGAAGATAGGGCCCATTGACTTGCTAACGCATTGCCCTGCTGTAGGGCTCATTCCTGCAGCACTCGATAGAGAAAAACAAAATTGAATTGAGAGAGAGATGGAAACACAAGCAGACACCTAAAGTTGAAGATGTTTGCAGGAAGAGAAGAGAAATAAAAATGGAGAGACAGAGAGAGAGATTGGCTCTTTTCCCTGGATGTCAGTAAAAGCTCCTTTGAAGTGAAAAGGAATGCTGTTCATTCTGCTACTGAAGGTGTTATTGCCAGCAAGCAGCACAAAGCTAACACCTGTTCAAAGCTATGATAGCCTGCGCTAACAGTTGTGTGCACCACGACTGAGAAGTGAGGACAAATGAAAAGAAATGCCAGATAAAAAAGGTGGTCCCTGCAAAGCAATCTGACTCGTCAGCTATACAAGATAGGCTACATGGAGCCAGGGTGAAAGCCATCTTTGTGTTGAATGCTTGCTGAACTTTCGCTCCATCCCAAAGATTTAGTATGTAAAAACAAAAGAAAAAATGCAGTTATGCTTACTTCCAGTTGTAGGAACTTACAGGAAAACAGTTGAGATAGGGCTGGGCGTGGGCGATAATTCAATATTATCGTTTATCATCTTTCAGTGGAACCATATTGCGATGATGTGAAGATATTGGGGGCGGCTTTAGCTCAGGAGGTAGAGCGGGTCGGCCAATGACGCAAGGGTTGGCGGCTCGATCCCCGCTCCCTCCCAGCTGCTGTCGCTGTGTCCTTGGGCAAGACACCTAACCCTCCTTGCTCCCGATGGTGTGTAGGCACCCTGCGTGGCAGCCTGCCGCCATCGGTGTATGAATGGGTGAATGTAGACTATCTACTGATTGTAAAGCGCTTTGGATAAAAGCGCTATATAAATGCAGGCCATTTACCAAGATATTTTAATGGCTGCTTCCTATCTGTATTATTTATCTGTGCTCTATGAGCCTATGAACCATATGATGTGTCTCTAGGGATTCCTTTTCTAGCAGAAGTATGTTGGGAGGACATTGGGAATGAATGAATCAATCAATCAATCAATCAATCAATCAATCACTCAATCAAACAGACAATCAATCAATCAATCCAGCCACCCACCCACTATGTTGTGGTGTACCCATTACGGATTAGGACTGTAATCGTGTTTCCATCAGCATATTTTGATGCACATTTTGAAGTCTCCCATTAGAAATATGTTGATGGAAACGGCGAAATTTGAAAAAACTTCCGAAGAACAGTTGATGCACAAAATTGGCGAAGGAAACACCTTTTTCGAACAAGTTCTTTCATCATCATTCATCATTTCATCATCAGCTGGACCCTGTGTCTGCACAGCTGGCAGCTTGTCCGGTCTGCTGTGATGCGCTCTGCTGGACTGTTGTGTCAAAAAGTGATTACTGTAGCTGCCAAAAAGTGATTGGTAAAAAGTAATTGTCTGCCAAAAAGTGATTAGCTGCAAAAAAGTGATGGCCTTACTGTCCACAGTACAGCCTGTTAAAGCTGTATTGACCAGACTATATACGTCTATATAATAATGTATATGTATAACAATACTACTGTATTGTATTGTTGTTTCCGATGTTCATATGTGTTTGGTTTGTCTAATATCCTTGTTTAGGCCTATATTTGGAAACTAGACTATAATAAACATGATCTATGGATGAAAAAAAAAAAAGGGTTATATACTGTATGTGAAATAAAGAAATTATCTATTTTGCAATTATCCTTATGACTCTGCATTAGGCCGGATTCACGCATCACACATCAGGCGCTCTGCATTGGCCCCCCCGCACTCCATTCATAGTCAATGGGGGTAGTCCGTCTCTCTCTCCACCTAGGATCTTTTCTCACCTCCCCCACACATACCCTACTTATTCGCTTATGGGAATGCACTGAATTAAAATTTTAACATTGTCGACTTTTCAAAAGTTCAATTCGAATTTGTGCAAAACCAGAATGGAAACGTAAACAATCAACTGAAACTACCTAACCTAAAAAGCAAGGTGGGGAGAAGTACATTCCTCTACACGGGGGGAGAGGAGTGGAACAAGATCCCTAATGAAGTTAAGGCTGTGTGAGTAGTAGGCGGAGTCTTTTGTTTAACTAGTCTCTGAACTTTTGTTGCTTGTATCTATCGTTTTCCTTTATTATTGTGCTTGCTGACAAGCAAGGCACAATCTTAAAGTCCGACATACTTATTATTCCTCCTCTTCTTCCATCCGCCACAAAGTTTGGCGCGT
Source organism: Poromitra crassiceps (assembly GCF_964638095.1). Lineage (NCBI taxonomy): Eukaryota > Metazoa > Chordata > Actinopteri > Beryciformes > Melamphaidae > Poromitra > Poromitra crassiceps. The sequence goes on along the minus strand of NW_028151570.1, from coordinate 29,338 downwards.
AATAACTCCCACAATTTTTGCGCCACATAGACATGCCAGACCTCAAAATGACCGGCTCATTGAGGACATGTATGCTATGACTTTGCTAAGGGTTTGTGAAAGCGGTTTGGCCGCAATTCGCCATTAAGCGCCATTTTTTTCCCCATTGACTTGCATGGGGTTTGGAAAAATCTTGCAGTAAATTAGCTGTAATTCAGAAACCATAACCACTACAGCTACGAAACTTGGTAGGGAGGTGCACGGAGGGGCCTTTTACTATACCCGAAAAAATTGCACCAATTGACCAGATGGTGGCGCTATAACAGCCCTCCTTACCTTTTGGTCCATAACTTTTGAACCGTAGGGTCTATCATCAAAATTATTTTTTCCCTGGATTCCTTGGGTCCTCCCGCATCTACTCAACTAGGCCACGCCCATTTCCGTCTGACTAGATTTTCCGCCATTTTGCATTTTGTCCAAAACAGTTTTTTTGCGATTTCTCCTTGAAATTTTGTCCAATCTTCACCAAACCAACGCACACATCATGTGGGGACTGTCCTGCACAACACTGATTTGGAAGTTTTTGAAAAAAACGCACCGTTGCGATATAATCCACTTCCAATCTTCTGTGGGTGGGGCCTATTTCACAAAGATCGTCCCATTCTAACCAAACTTGGTACAGGTGTGGACGGATGTACTCTGAGCCTATAGGAGAAATATATTACACAAATTGAGCAGATGGTGGCGCTATAACAGCCCTTTTTACATTCTGCTCCATAACTTTTGAACCGTAGGGTCTATCATCAAACTTTTTTTTCCCCTAGATTCCTTGGGTCCTTCCGCATCTACTCATCTAGGCCACGCCCATTTCCGTCTGACTAGATTTTCCGCCATTTTGAATTTTGTCCAAAACAGTTTTTTTGCGCTTCCTCCTTGAAATTTTGTCCAATCTTCACTAAACCAAAGCACACATCATGTGATGAGTGTCCTGCACAACACTGTTTCGTGGTTTTTGAAAAAAAACGCACCGTTGCGATATAATCGACTTCCAAAGTTCGGTGGGTGGGGCCTATTTCACAAAGATCGTCCGATGCTAACCAAACTTGGTACAGGTGTGGACGGATGTACTCTGAGCCTATAGGAGAAATATATTACACAAATTGAGCAGATGGTGGCGCTATAACAGCCCTTTTTACATTCTGCTCCATAACTTTTGAACCGTAGGGTCTATCATCAAACTTTTTGTTTGTGTGGACGGATGTACTCTGAGCCTATAGGAGAAATATTGTGTTGGAGGTGGGGACTGGGACTTTTCCGCTGGGAAACACCCACGTCCCAGGTGTCTGGAAGGCAGCATTAGTCCCCCTAATTGCATGGGCAGGGACCTTGCAAGCCAGGCGGTGCATGGCGAGGACAGCAAGCACAATTACATTTTCATTAGGAAATGTAGACCTTCTAGTTCTTGATTGATCTGTAACGTTCATTTTATGCAAAGTGTACTGTATGTCCTGTTTTTTAAGACCAGGGACCATGTTGGAAATAAGTGAAATAAGCACTTTCCACATGTACAATCCCTTGGATTTTGTTGTATTTGATATCCATAATAAACTCAACTCAACTAAACTCAACTAAAGGTTAGACTTTTTCATCATCTTCTCATTCTCCATTTAAGTTTCCCATGACTCACACTAGGCACATCTGGCAACATCTGTCATTTCTAAGCCCTGACAAATGGCATCCTAAATCACCTGATCATCTGTAACATGTAGTGATGGCATCCTAAATCACCTGATCATCTGTAACATGTAGTGATGGCATCCTAAATCACCTGGTCATCTGTAACATGTAGTGATGGCATCCTAAATCACCTGATCATCTGTAACATGTAGGTATCCTAAATCACCTGATCATCTGTAACATGTAGGTATCCTAAATCACCTGATCATCTGTAACATGTAGTGATGGCATCCTAAATCACCTGATCATCTGTAACATGTAGTGATGGCATCCTAAATCACCTGATCATCTGTAACATGTAGTGATGGCATCCTAAATCACCTGATCATCTGTAACATGTAGGTATCCTAAATCACCTGATCATCTGTAACATGTAGTGATGGCATCCTACATCACCTGATCATCTGTAACATGTAGTGATGGCATCCTACATCACCTGATCATCTGTAACATGTAGTGATGGCATCCTAAATCACCTGATCATCTGTAACATGTAGTGATGGCATCCTAAATCACCTGATCATCTGTAACATGTAGTGATGGCATCCTAAATCACCTGATCATCTGTAACATGTAGTGATGGCATCCTAAATCACCTGATCATCTGTAACATGTAGGTATCCTAAATCACCTGATCATCTGTAACATGTAGGGATGGCATCCTAAATCACCTGATCATCTGTAACATGTAGGCATCTTAAATCCCCTGATCATCTGTAACATGTAGGCTACATGTTAAAAAAAACTCTCCCAGAGGGGATGGGGCAAGACCATGGAGACACGTAAAAACAAAGCAGGCCTGTCTGAAGGTTTTAAAATTGTGAAAATCAAGGAAATTATGCTTCTTTATAATGTTACAGATATGAGCGAAGATAGGTTTTTTATCGAAGATCTTTAGGGCTTTCTTAAAGAGAGATTAAATCAGCTTAAGAGCTGTTTTACAAGCCAAAGACCAGCTCGTTAAGCAGTAGTCAATGGATCCCTACATGTTACAGATGATCAGGTGATTTAGGATCCCTACACCTGATCATGTGTAACATGTAGGGATCCTAAATCACCTGATCATCTGTAACATGTAGGGATCCTAAATCACATGATTCATCAGTAACATGTAACATCTGTAAGTTCTAACTATAGTTGAATCACTTTGTTTGACCAAGTAAAACAATTTCTATAAGCATTTTACACAAGGTCTATGGAAAAATGAATGGTGTCACAGAGCCCACTTCCTCCATTGTATATGATGATGTGGTATTTAGACTACAAGAGGACAGGGTGTCAACGGAAAGAGACACAAGTATTGAATTGCCTCTACTGCCAACTTCAGCTAACTGGAAATGAATTTCATTTGTGGGATGACCTTCCAATTCATGTTCTTTTCCCTCAGAAGGTAGGGTTTGAAATGTCGAGGCTTAATAATACAAATAAGTGATTCACTGAACATGAACGAGGCATTTGACAAAGCAGCTCTTTATGAGAATGGAGGCTGCCTTCAATTGATGCTTTGTTTTCTTTTCGCTATCTATAATTTTTAACGTTTCCAGTTCCTAGGTTACTGTGCTGTCAAACTCAGTGACAAAAAAATAGCTTTTTTTCTTCATTATTTCATGTACAAAGCAAGTTGACTAAGGTGTACTGAGGAAAGATGTGAATTACCAAAGAAAAAAGGTCACCAAATATACTCTAGTGGCCGTTAGAGTAATATACATGTACCTGGGCGGTCCGCAGAAATAAAGTCTCTGTGTGGGTAAAGTCTGTGTGGGCGTGCTTAAAGCAAGAATTATTCACAGGTGTGGGCCAAGCACCAGCTGATTACGTTACATCAATCACCCCATAATTTTCACATAAATCACCCAAATGTTATTTTTAAGGTGCACTCCAGGGAATGTCAAACAGGTGTTGTCTGTTGATTTTAAGAATTACATTTAACTGTTGATTGATTGATTGCAAATTAACTCTTCATCATCTATCTATCTATCTATCTATCTATCTATTCATTTACTTATTTAGTCATTTATGTATTTATTTATGATGTAAGCTCACTGATAGCAGCGCATCAGACGTTTCATTCATCACATAGGCTGCCACTATAACATGTAGAACACTAGATGAGGATGTGTGAGAATTTAATTCTTGCCTATTTCAATACAGTATAGACTTTATTCGATTGACGTCACTCACGTACGGGCACGCCCACCGCCGCTATATTCTCGACATAGCGCTGCAGCTTTAAGTGACAACCTATGTGAGAGCAGCTTTTAAAGGAAGCTAGCCGCCGTTAGCGTTACCTGTATCGTTCCAATTGTGTTCGGATGGTGACCTGCGTTAGGCATGGCTGTAGTAATGACAGCAATAAAGTCCCCGTGGTTTGTTTCTATCTCTACCGTCCACAGACGTGAAGGGAGCGAGACGGAGCATACGTCAGCACAGGAGAGGTGTGTGGATAGTTAGGAGAGACAGGTGAAACTTTCTGACAGCTCCTCACAGCAAAGTCTGTTCACCTCGTTTTTTGTTTTGTTTATTATTACAAGCATTAACGGCAGCATACAAACAACAACTCTGGGGTTTTTATTGCTGTCATCAGTATCGTTATTTTGTAATGGAACAGAAGCGACAATAAGGCCATTACTATAGTTGTCAGCTGCAGGACGGTATGTCAACAATATGGCGCTGTCCGGGGTTAGCGAATAAGGTCTACAGTATATCAAAATTGTGATGACTCTCAGATGCAAGTGTCGGGTTCATCTTAATATTGCAGGTTTATAGTTTGTTAAAGCCCCAATCAGTAATTTTTTTGACATTTTTTACTGTAATATAAGATATTTTTAGTCATAGGACATGGTAGATTGACTTGTAATAGGGAGACTCTCGCCTTTATTTATCCCACACCGCCCTCCATTGGCCAGCCCTGGGACTAAGCAGTTTGCTGCCAGCGTCCCAAGGCAAGATGCTGTTTCACGGAACTATGGATTATTATTTCATCACGTGGTGAGTACCCGATGTCACAACATGTACATAGAGCTTTCTGGCGCTGTGTTTTGTTGACTTTGAATGGCGATATCGTTATCGATACTATTGCACGCAGAGGGCGCAGTTTCTCCAATAGCAAAACTTGGAAAAGTTGCTGAATGGGGCTTTAAGTACTCTCTCCCCAAACACATCAGAGACTGCTCCAATCTGCCCACATTCTCAAAAGTGCTTTTAACCTGTCATAACTACATATTATATTTTGTTTTACCGTGTTGTTTCCTCATGCATGCACACAGACACTTCTCATTCTTATTATAGGATTCTGCATTATGTTTTTAATGTGTTGCTTTCTTTACCTTTTTTAACGCCCTTGTAAAGCGTCTTTGAGTAGCCTGAAAAGTGATCTATAAATACAAGTATTATTATTATTATTACAAAAATTGGGGCACCACTGCAATCTGTGCCATAAATACACTTAAATGCCATGTTTGTGTGCTGTTCTGAAAAAGTGGCAGGTGTGTGTGTGTGTGTTCTATCTGCAGTGCATACAATAGAGGTCATTTGTTTTCCCACGCTAGAGATTCATTCATTAACAACACCACCTACTCATATAGACCCTCGGTCAATCTCTGAGGATTAGGAGATGCACTGTTATTGGCCATAATAGGGGCCCTGCACATGTTGCATTAGGTCTGTGGACAATCCTTCCTTCAATGTTATAGGCCTACAGTAGGGATGGGCATTTCTAGCAAAAACACTATTCGAAATTCGCTGGCCAAATTCGAATTTAATTCGAAATTCGAAAATAAAAATAAAAATGTAAAAAAAATTATTATTATTTTTTTTTTTTTTTTACATTTTTTTTTTTTTTACATTGACATTTTCGAAAATAAAAAACAGTTTTGACAATCATGAGTGGTTCATTAAATATTTAGTAGGCTCAGGTCTGAGTGCCAAAGGGGTGCCAAAGTCACCCCCTCTCCCTCTTCATGGGATTTCATCCGCCATTCATTTTTCCATAAACCTTGCTTAAAATGCTTATAAAAATTGTTTTACTTGCTCAAACCAAGCGATTTGACTATTCTTAGAATCAGGGGAGACAATGCAACATTTCACTCAAATTTTTTTTTTTTTTTTTTTTTTTTTTTTCGAATTTCGAATTTCAATAATAAAAGTCGACCTTGATAATAACAACGATTATTCGAAAATTCGAAATTCGATGCCCATCCCTAGCCTACAGTAGCACTAGATTAGTATTTAGTCTAACTAAATTCTAGTACCTTTTAACCCATTAGCAACTAGACCACATGGGCCAACCAGACCACATGGGCCATCTGATGGGTACAAATCAAGCACAACCTTCATTTTATAAACCATTCTTCGTACTGCAGCAAGTATGCTGCAAAAAGTGGGCCAAAGGCCACTCTACATAGGCTAGATCTGTCGGAGTATGTAAGAGAAAGGCCACTCTACATAGGCTAGATCTGTCGGAGCATGTAAGAGAAAGGCCACTCATAGGCTAGATTTGTCAGAGCATGTAAGAGAAAGGCCACTCTACATAGGTGAGATTTGTTGGAGCATGTAAGAGAAAGACCACTCTACATAGGCTAGATTTGTTGGAGCATGTAAGAGAAAGGCCACTCTACATAGGCTAGATTTGTCAGAGCATGTAAGAGAAAGGCCACTCTACATAGACTAGATGTGTCAGAGCATGTAAGAGAAAGGCCACTCTACATAGGCTAGATTTGTCAGAGCATGCAAGAGAAAGGCCACTCTACATAGGCGAGATTTTTGGAGCATGTAAGAGAAAGGCCACTCTACAAAGGTGAGATTTTTGGAGCATGTAAGAGAAAGACCACTCTACAAAGGTGAGATTTTTGGAGCATGTAAGAGAAAGGCCACTCTACAAAGGTGAGATTTTTGGAGCATGTAAGAGAAAGGCCACTCTACATAGGCTAGATTTTTGGAGCATGTAAGAGAAAGGCCACTCTACATAGGCGAGATTTTTGGAGCATGTAAGAGAAAGGCCACTCTACAAAGGTGAGATTTTTGGAGCATGTAAGAGAAAGACCACTCTACAAAGGTGAGATTTTTGGAGCATGTAAGAGAAAGGCCACTCTACAAAGGTGAGATTTTTGGAGCATGTAAGAGAAAGACCACTCTACAAAGGTGAGATTTTTGGAGCATGTAAGAGAAAGGCCACTCTACAAAGGTGAGATTTTTGGAGCATGTAAGAGAAAGGCCACTCTACAAAGGCTAGATGTGTCAGAGAATGTAAGAGAAAGGCCACTCTACATAGGCAAGATTTTTGGAGCATGTAAGAGAAAGGCCACTCTACATAGGTGAGATTTGTCAGAGCATGTAAGAGACAGACCACTCTACATAGGTGAGATTTTTAGAGCATGTAAGAGAAAGGCCACTCTACAAAGGCTAGATGTGTCAGAGAATGTAAGAGAAAGGCCACTCTACATAGGCGAGATTTTTGGAGCATGTAAGAGAAAGGCCACTCTACATAGGATAGATTTGTCAGAGCATGTAAGAGAAAGACCACTCTATATAGGTGAGATCTTTGGAGCATGTAAGAGAAAGGCCACTCTACATAGGTGAGATTTGTTGGAGCATGTAAGAGAAAGACCACTCTACATAGGTGAGATTTGTTGGAGCATGTAAGAGAAAGACCACTCTACACAGGCTAGATTTGTTGGAGCATGTAAGAGAAAGGCCACTCTACATAGGCTAGATTTGTCAGAGCATGTAAGAGAAAGACCACTCTACATAGTTGAGATTTGTTGGACATGTAAGAGAAAGACCACTCTACACAGGCTAGATTTGTTGGAGCATGTAAGAGAAAGGCCACTCTACATAGGCTAGATGTGTCAGAGCATGTAAGAGAAAGGCCTCTCTATATAGGCTAGATTTGTCAGAGCATGTAAGAGAAAGGCCACTCTACATAGGCGAGATTTGTCAGAGCATGTAAGAGAAAGGCCACTCTACATAGGCTAGATGTGTCAGAGCATGTAAGAGAAAGGCCACTCTACATAGGTGAGATTTGTTGGAGCATGTAAGAGAAAGACCACTCTACATAGGTGAGATTTGTTGGAGCATGTAAGAGAAAGACCACTCTACACAGGCTAGATTTGTTGGAGCATGTAAGAGAAAGGCCACTCTACATAGGCTAGATTTGTCAGAGCATGTAAGAGAAAGGCCACTCTACATAGGCTAGATGTGTCAGAGCATGTAAGAGAAAGGCCACTCTACATAGGCGAGATTTGTCAGAGCATGTAAGAGAAAGGCCACTCTACATAGGCGAGATGTGTCAGAGCATGTAAGAGAAAGGCCACTCTACATAGGCGAGATTTGTCAGAGCATGTAAGAGAAAGGCCACTCTACATAGGCTAGATTTGTTGGAGCATGTAAGAGAAAGACCACTCTACATAGGCGAGATTTGTCAGAGCATGTAAGAGAAAGGCCACTCTACATAGGCTAGATGTGTCAGAGCATGTAAGAGAAAGGCCACTCTACATAGGTGATATTTGTCAGAGCATGTAAGAGAAAGGCCACTCTACATAGGCTAGATTTGTCAGAGCATGTAAGAGAAAGGCCACTCTACATAGGCGAGATTTGTTGGAGCATGTAAGAGAAAGGCCACTCTATATAGGCTAGATTTGTCAGAGCATGTAAGAGAAAGGCCACTCTACATAGGCTAGATTTGTCAGAGCATGTAAGAGAAAGACCACTCTACATAGGCGAGATTTGTTGCAGCATCTAAGAGAAAGGCCACTCTACATAGGCTAGATTTGTCAGAGCATGTAAGAGAAAGGCCACTCTACATAGGCTAGATTTGTCAGAGCATGTAAGAGAAAGGCCACTCTACATAGGCTAGATGTGTCAGAGCATGCAAGAGAAAGGCCACTCTACATAGGCTAGATGTGTCAGAGCATGTAAGAGAAAGGCCACTCTACATAGGCTAGATTTGTCAGAGCATGTAAGAGAAAGGCCACTCTACATAGGCTAGATGTGTCAGAGCATGTAAGAGAAAGGCCACTCTACATAGGCTAGATGTGTCAGAGCATGTAAGAGAAAGGCCACTCTGCATAGGCTAGATGTGTCAGAGCATGTAAGAGAAAGGCCACTCTACATAGGTGATATTTGTCAGAGCATGTAAGAGAAAGGCCACTCTACATAGGCTAGATGTGTCAGAGCATGTAAGAGAAAGGCCACTCTACATAGGTGATATTTGTCAGAGCATGTAAGAGAAAGGCCACTCTACATAGGCTAGATGTGTCAGAGCATGTAAGAGAAAGGCCACTCTACATAGGCTAGATGTGTCAGAGCATATAAGAGAAAGACCACTCTACATAGGCTAGATTTGTCAGAGCATGTAAGAGAAAGGCCACTCTACATAGGCGAGATTTGTTGCAGCATCTAAGAGAAAGGCCACTCTACATAGGCTAGATTTGTCAGAGCATGTAAGAGAAAGGCCACTCTACATAGGCTAGATGTGTCAGAGCATGTAAGAGAAAGGGAACCAGGAACTGGAATTAGAAAGGACCTTAATTCTTCAGATTCTTCAATGCACTGAAGATTCTGTACAAATGCAAAATGTGTTGCTTAAATTGTTTTTTGAATAATTGATTTAGGGTGTGATAAATCCAGGGTCAAAATTCAAGAACAAAGTCTGCTCGTCAGGTGTCCAACGGGCACACTATCTCATGCCTTCTGGTTCTGCCGTTCACTAACACGATTCTGGGCCAAAATATTTGATTGGTACTCTAAAGCTTAATTTATACTTATTAGAAAGTGTCGCTCAGCACATGGTGGCAGACGAAAAATAAAGTGTCGCTCATGTTGCTGCATTTATGCTTCTCTCCTTGGCTCAACGGTCAGGTGACACTCGAACGCTATAGACAGAGAACTAGTGCAGACAGCCAAGAGAGGGAATGCTGTCAGTGAAAGCACGTCGGAGGCAAGATGTAACGTAGCCTACTTGGCTGCAACCGCATAACGACACACAACCACACACAACTCACCTCCTCTCTCTCTCTCTCTCTCTCTCTGAGAAGTTTGTCATGGTGTTCTTTGTGATTTTCACAAAGTCATACATCAAGGACAGGCTGATAAAAATAGCGGATACATGTTCATTCATTCATTTGATTTCAGCAAAAACCAAAACAAGGAAGTCAAGCGCGTGCCGTCTATATAGCCAATCACACTTGCGCGACACTATGTGACGTAGTCAGCGACACTAGAAGTTTCAAAAGTGTCGACAGACAAAGCATAAATTGGGCTTAAAGGAACACTCTGTCCATTTTCAACCAGCTTTGTCTCATTAGAACATCAGTAGTATATCAGAAAACTGTAAACTGTTTTGAAGTCTGTCATTTAATTTGACAGTTATTGAGTGTTAAAGTGTGGACCAGTGATGTCACTGGTCCACACTTTAACACTCAATGAGTTATTAACTCAAATTAATAACTCATTAACTCAAATCAACTCTCAATAACTGTCAAACTAGATGAATGATGAATAGTTTGACAGTTATTGAGAGTTGATTTGAGTTAATGAGTTATTAATTTGAGTTAGTGTGGACCAGTGATGTCACTGGGCCACACTTTAACACTCAATAACTGTCAAATTGAATGACAGACTTCAAAACCGTTTACAGTTTTCTGATATACTACTGATGTTCTAATGATACAAAGCTGGTTGAAAATGGGCGGAGTGTTCCTTTAAGGCCTATAAAATAACCCTGCAGCCGGAGGCAGAGCTCGCTATCTTCGGTTGCTTGGAGTCCTCTCTGAATTTTCCTACAGCTGTGCAACAATCTCTGACACAGGGGACAACTGTAATAATAATAATAATAACTTGGATTTATATAGCGCCTTTCAAGAAACCCAAGGACGCTTTACAGTAATGACACATAATGACAAACAAATAAACAGAACAGAGAGAGCAGAGGAGACTATAGGCCAAAGGCTTTGTTAATGAGGTGAGTTTTGAGGGTTTTCTTGAAGGAGTCCAGGGATGGGGCGTTGTGGATCTCTGCTGGGAGAGAGTTCCAGAGGGTGAGGGGCTGCCACACTGAAGCCTCTGTCCCCAAAGGTTCACAGGCGGGTGTGGGGGATGGAGAGGAGTGTCAGAAGACCTCAGATTCTGGGACAGGGTGTAGGGGTGAAGGAGGTCAGACAGGTACTGGGGGGCAAGTGCATGGAGGGATTTGTAGGTGAGGAGCAGGATTTTTTAAGTGATGCGGGACTTGACCGGGAGCCAGTGGAGACGGATGAGGGTGGGGGTGATGTTGGGCTGAGTTCTGAACATATTGGAGCCTGTCCAGGGCTTTGCTGGGTACCCCGAACAGGACTCCAGTCTGGTTGCAGTGTGCAAGCTTTTTTTATTTATTTTTTCAGCAACAGAGTCAGGAAGTGATGGCCAGAGTCTGGAGATGTTTTTGAGATGAAAGAAGGCAGATTGGGTGATGGCTTTGATGTGTGAGTGAAAGGAGAGATTAGAATCAAGGATGACACCCAGACAACTGTCGCTAAAAGACTCATTCTGAAGGAATGGAAGTCCTCCACTTCACCTTCTTTTCAGGCGTGGCTGATGGACATGATCTCTGTTATACAGATTGAAAGACTCAGGTTCCTGAGAGCCAACTCGGAAGATTCTCGACTATCTGGGACCCATTTTTGGCCTACTTTGACCAGGTTAAGAATGACACGTGAATGGTGTTAGGGATGACGGGTGATTCGCCCAGCTGATTTCTCGTGGAACCCTTGCATGGGATCGCATGCACAATATCTTTTGTAAGCATATAAACACCTTATGTGGCTGTAGCAGCACGTAATGTTGAATGTCGATGATGTATGTATGTTTTTTCCGCCCATTTTTCTTTTCTTTTCCTGTACGTATATTGCTCTAAAAAATTTAAAATAAAAAATTGCGCTATGAATTATTTAGTATAACTTCCTTGTTTTTCCTCATGTGATATTCCGATTATTGTTCATCGGGGGAACCAGGTAAGACTGAAATAACAGGCTGTCGTCTGGTACAGCACAGTACAGCCTTGGATAAAGTGCTCACCAAAAGTGGCTCTTTGGAAATAACTCTTCTCATAGCAGCTATTTAATTTAGCTACTACTAAATGAACTGGCCTCCAAAGTGTAACTGTGCCATCTGCTCTTCACATTCAGCAGACGATGATTGATTTATGATTGATTTATCAGGACTGCTTCAAAGACCGTCATTCCTTAGTCATTAGTGGTGGTTGAATTTTGCACAAGTTTTCTAGTGTCTCGTTATTTTTACCAGAGATCTTTTCTGTTCTGCCAGGTAGTTAATTGCATTCAACTGTCGTCTCAGGTGTAAATAGCCACCGATTGGACAGCTAGAATGAAAACAACCTGGCAAAATAGAAGCCCTGCATCACTCTGGGTCCTGAGGCTCGGAGTTGAGAACCATTGATTTTTCCCATGCATTCAAATTTTACCGGATTCTTAGCCTTTACTCAGGTCAATGACCCATCTGAATATTTCATGGAGAGGAAAAAAGAAACACCAGCCATCATGTCTATTATCATGGGAAATAAGTACATAGAACAGTCCCCATTATATGGATCCATATTGTATGTGCAGAGGGGAGGGCTGGGGAAGAACATTTAATGGCTAGAGGCTCCTTAGAAGCAGAATGTCCCTATAGCGAGGTGCATGAGAGAGAGAGATTTAACTAGAGCTGGGTATTGGTTCAAATTTCAAGAATCGATTTGATTCCGATTCACAAGGTTGCGAGTCGATTCATTTCGATTCGATTCGATTCGATTCCGATTGGATCAATTTCAATATTGATTTGGTTAGTGATACCAAAACGTGTTTTTTGAGCTGTACCCTGAATTACATGACTGTCCAGTTATGTAACACAGGGGTTCCCAACCAGCCAAGTAGGTACCGGTACATGGGGAAAAAAAGTTGCAGACCTGTTGTCAATTTTAATGGTTTTAGTTACACATATATTTACTCACCAGGTGGTGACAAAGGGTAAATAACAGCCTTTTCATCTGTCAATAAAGACACTTTCACAATTATGCACAGTGATTTGATTTCAGCCTATATAATTTCTAAAAGTAGATATTAATGATCAAACATTTCCATTCATGTAGCCTACAGTATTTATGTTTTTGTTTAAACTACAAACATAAACGTCAACTTGAAACTATGTTTCAACTACCACACACAGCATAATATTTTAGCCTGTTTATTAATTATTATTATTTTTTTAATAAAAAAAAATCGATCTCTGGACATATGAATCGATAATCGAGGATTAAAATAAAAATCGATTTTTTTAACCCAGCCCTAGATTTAACCTATGTATATTTGATATTGTAATGCTGCAATGCCTATAATTGTATGTACATTTTCTGTTATTTTACACATGCTTTGGCAATGTAAATGTCTGTTTCCCATGCCAATAAAGCCCCTTCGAATTGAATTGAGAGAGAGAGCGGCTTCACCGTTGGGTCTTTCTACTGGGCGTGTGCATGTAATCTTTCTCTTTCTAGCACTGCCTCTTCTCCTTATCTTCTAGTACTAACTCAAGAGTCTCATCCATAATGCATGCAAGGCTGATGCAATTAGAGTGCCTCCCTCCACCAACACACACATACAGTAAGGTACACACATATTGAAACACACCCCCACATATACACAAAGCATCAAAACCCTGCCGTGCCTTATTAGTATTATTATTGTGACATTATGTCACGATACCAACACCTTTCTTCAAACAGAAGCTGAGGCACAGCATGCTTACACCTAACATTGACCTGCATGCTGTGTGTAGTACGTTCATTATCCAGCAGGGGAAACAACTACCGCTGTAAACAACCACACAAATATCAGATTACAATTGGGGGAAAACATAGAATTGTAAAAATGGAAGAGAAGAGAAGAGAAGAGAAGAGAAGAGAAGAGAAGAGAAGAGAAGAGAAGAGAAGAGAAATTTAGATTTATTTCTTTTTTCCGAATGTTGCAGCGTTTCCACTCACGGTTTTTTAATGTGCAAAATGCACATTAAACAGGTGGATGGAAAGCCACCTAGTTGTATTATGGTTCATTATTATGGTGAGCAAAATAAAAAGAAGAGGATAGTGTCACAGTCATGGTCAACTGGCTGTCATAAGCTGTCATTGGACAGTCTAACTGCCTTGTCATGTGAATGGGCTATCACCATTGGCTGGCTCGGCTAGAGGGTGGGCCTACCTGGCAATCAGGGAGTGATATGAAGCAGGCTTGTTTGAGAGCGCGAGAGCTTGTTTGGGGGATAGGGCAGACACTGAGACACTATGAGAAGAGATGGCGTGTGTCCGGACAGTACATTTAAATTACGGATTGTTGTGTGAAGACAGGAAGTTCCTGACTCCGAGAGGCAACTTTGAACGCCAAACCGGGGCTGCGTTCCAATACCCATACTTGTACTTCTTTCTTGTAGTATGTACTGCCGCTGCCCTCACAAAGTATGGATTGTAGTGTGTAGCATGCATGCAAAATGCATACTATTGGGACACACTACATCTGTCGTCACATGAGCTTCCTGAACTCCGACCTCTTGCTCACTTCCGCCGACGTCCGCAGCGCCACATATATATATATATATATATATATATATATATATATATATATATATATATATATATATATATATATATATATATTTTCAATAAACAAAGTCTGGCAATAACAAACAGTACATTATACAAAAAATTCAGACTAAGCATTTACAAAATTGGAACAGACAATCAAATAAACAAATTGCTGTTATATTGTAATGTATGTTGTTGTTTCTAATAAACTGATGTGATGATACTTACATGCAGTCTCATTCTTAACAGTATAATAACGTGCATATTTCTGTCAGTGTTTTTATCATAGTTATTGACGTGTTCACGGCGTCATGGAGGTGAGTGTGGAATACACGCAGCTCAGTCAGTGCGACGTAACTCCAGTAGGTGGCGGTAATGCACAAAAAGTTGTTTGCCAACCGCCATAAAACATTAGAAGAAGAAGAACTTCCGCTGCGCAAAGGATTGTGGGGAAGATTGGCTGGCGCAGCATGCATCGATGCATACTCCGAAATAGGAGCTGATGTAGTACAACATCCTGGTACTCTTGGCATACTGCATCTGACATACTATGTATTGGGACATACTAAATCTTTTTTTGCCTACTAAATAGTATGGAAGTATGGGTATTGGAACGGGGCCCGGGAAAAGGACTGACCCCACCCCAGCCATCACCATCATCATGTGTTCTCCTGCTCGGTGTCATCATCGACACCAGGTTCACCAGTCTGCTCCATCTGCATGGAGCCAGTGCTATGGAGATGGGGTTGGGGGGATCTGGTACACCTACTACTGTATGTTTGGCTTTGGCCCAGCTGACCTTTAGGTGCAGTTTGCTGGTCTCCTCCTGGTAAATCATCAAGGCATTTTCTCCACATTAATTTCATCCACACCCTAGTGGATGTTTGTCTTGTCAGCGTTTAGCCGTGTGTTTGTTGTGATCCGTCTTAACGCAAAGGCATGTTGAACTACAAGCCTCAACACAACACCGTGCAGGCTGTCCACTGGCTCAGACACAACACAACACCGTGCAGGCTGTCCACTGGCTCAGACACAACACAACACTGTGCAGGCTGTCCACTGGCTCAGACACAACACCGTGCAGGCTGTCCACTGGCTCAGACACAACACCGTGCAGGCTGTCCACTGGCTCAGACACAACACAACACCGTGCAGGCTGTCCACTGGCTCAGACACAACACAACACTGTGCAGGCTGTCCACTGGCTCAGACACAACACAACACCGTGCAGGCTGTCCACTGGCTCAGACACAACACAACACCGTGCAGGCTGTCCACTGGCTCAGACACAACACAACACAGTGCAGGCTGTCCACTGGCTCACAGCCTCAACACAACAACGTGCAGGCTAGGGGTGTCAAAAATAATCGATTATAAGATGCATCGTAGGGGTGGGGGAAAAAATCGATTCACCTAAGTATCGCGATTTTTAATGTCATGATTTTTTGGATCGATCTTTTATTCCAGAATCGATAATCGCAAATAATAATAAAAAAAAAAAAAAAAAAAAAATTGGGTGCTTGCAGTCAGGCCACTCACTGAACAGCAGGCCAGGCGCCGCCTACTGGTTTACTAGTGGTTTTATTACTTTATTAGTTAGTCTGAAGTAATAATTACACTTCAGGGTTAAAGTGGGTGCATCTCATTGTAAAATTGGACTTCAAACGGCCCAAATCTGGCTTCAAACGGCCCAAATTTCACGCGCGTTGGCCCATATCGGCCTGGCCTGCTTGGTATCTAATGCCCTGGCCTGAATTATGATCCCAGTCCGCCCCTGTTTTTAACTATATCGCCCAGCCCTACTCATGATATATAATATACAGTCTCTAGTGTATGATTCAACTTTTCCCATGTTCTAATCTAGTGTAAAAAAGCAAACAAACTGAAAAAATAAAAGAAAATTTTTTACAAAAATCGCAATAAATCGTAATATCGAATCGCAATAATCGTAGAATCGCAATACTTAAGAATCGCAATATAAATCGAATCGGCACCCAAGAATCGTGATAGTATCGAATCGGAAGATAAGTGAATCGCCACAGCCCTAATGCATCGCGATGCGGACCTGCACGATTCTGCATCGATTCACAATTCTTTTTTTTTATAATCAAATAAAATATAATGGAAGTACATGCAGTTGTTTATTTTAATTATGGATCATAATACAATGCAATTCTAAATGCACTTTTATTGTAAAAGTAGCCACACAGTGAGAAAAAAGAAAGTGAGAAAAAATAAATCATGTATTGGGGAAAAAAGGGATGCATCGATTTAAGATGCATCGATAATCGTAATCGAATCGTAGCCCTCTCAATCGTAATCGAATCGTGAGACCAGTGAAGATTCACAGCCCTAGTGCAGGCTGTCCACTGGCTCAGACACAACACAACACAGTGCAGGCTGTCCACTGGCTCAGACACAACACAACACCGTGCAGGCTGTCCACTGGCTCAGACACAACACAACACCGTGCAGGCTGTCCACTGGCTCAGACACAACACAACACTGTGCAGGCTGTCCACTGGCTCCAACACAACACAACACCGTGCAGGCTGTCCACTGGCTCCAACACAACACAACACTGTGCAGGCTGTCCACTGGCTCCAACACAACACAACACTGTGCAGGCTGTCCACTGGCTCCAACACAACACAACACCGTGCAGGCTGTCCACTGGCTCCAACACAACACAACACCGTGCAGGCTGTCCACTGGCTCCAACACAACACAACACTGTGCAGGCTGTCCACTGGCTCCAACACAACACAACACCGTGCAGGCTGTCCACTGGCTCCAACACAACACAACACCGTGCAGGCTGTCCACTGGCTCCAACACAACACAACACCGTGCAGGCTGTCCACTGGCTCCAACACAACACAACACTGTGCAGGCTGTCCACTGGCTCAGACACAACACAACACCGTGCAGGCTGTCCACTGGCTCCAACACAACACAACACCGTGCAGGCTGTCCACTGGCTCCAACACAACACAACACAACACTGTGCAGGCTGTCCACTGGCTCCAACACAACACAACACCGTGCAGGCTGTCCACTGGCTCCAACACAACACAACACCGTGCAGGCTGTCCACTGGCTCCAACACAACACAACACTGTGCAGGCTGTCCACTGGCTCCAACACAACACAACACCGTGCAGGCTGTCCACTGGCTCCAACACAACACAACACTGTGCAGGCTGTCCACTGGCTCCAACACAACACAACACCGTGCAGGCTGTCCACTGGCTCCAACACAACACAACACCGTGCAGGCTGTCCACTGGCTCAGACAGACGTCTGCGTGCTGGTCGGGGAGCTGGAGATGGCCGTGCCGAGGTCCAGCGCTGCTGGGCCGGAGACGACTGCGGCCCAAAGCGTACATTAGCCATTCACTCATTCACATGTCCAGTTGGTGTTCCAGCTATACGCCTAGAGGGCAAGACAGTTGTGTTGACACTCAAAAGCACATGCAAAGCTGGCTTGACCGTGACAATAGAATAGATAAGCAAAATGGGTAAGAAGAGAAGAGATAAGGAAAATGGATGAAATAGGGGGAAAAGATGAGAGAAGTGACCAAAATAGAACAGACACACAGAAGGAGGGAGGAAAGGGCACAGACAAGTAGCTGGGAAGGGATGTCTTAATGATCAAATCCTTCAGCACAACATGTCAAATATGACAAGAACCACAGGCACAAGACCCAGACACGGCCAACACACTTACATACTGTACATAAACACATACACTCAAGCTATGACCATGATGACTGCAACCCTAAAGATAGTGTCATTCACAAGCATTTCAATGACATGGCAAGGCCTCGAGACATAAATGAACACGGATGGAAGACACACGCATGCACGCGCAAATTTAGGAAGCAAACTCCAATTAAATCTGGTTACCGTAAATTCCGGACTATAAGCCGCACCGGTGTATAAGCCGCACCTTCAAAGTTGACTATTTTTTTCTTATATAAGCCGCACCGGACTATAAGCCGCGGGTGTTTTAATGGGTTTTTTTTTTTTTGTGTGTTTTAATGTTTAATTACCATATGTAAGGGTTCATGCACAGAGGGGATTGTAGAGGAAGCTCCCATTTATTAACATTTCAACAAAACAACATAACACAACACCACCTGTGTTGTTTTTTACAGTGCACACAGTGTCATACAGTGTCATACAGTGTGGTGAAAAGAGGGCAAGAGAGGAAATTAAAACTTATTATAGTTATATAGGATTTATAGTTAGAAAGAGTGCTAAAAAAGAGAGATTTTTTTTTTTTTAAATCCATAGATAAGCCGCACCGTTATATAAGCCGCAGGGGCCAAAAAAGGCCAAAAAACGGGAAAAAAGGTGCGGCTTATAGTCCGGAATTTACGGTAATTATGTTCACTGTTTGATGGAAAAATGTGTTGGATGCATTGAAAGCACCCCCCCCCCCACACACACACACACACACATAAAAGGAAAAGCTCAGATATGAACTGTGTTGAGTGTGGGTAACAGTAATGGGAACAGTATCGAGCGTCTGAACCAGTGTCTCCTCTTAATCGGATCAAAGCACAATATGATTCATTGGCAGACAGCCAGCGCTGGCTAATTAACCTGGAGGACTTCCACATGCGGAAGGGAAAGCCTAGAGTGACTTCTCTTCAGAAACAGAGGAAGAGATGTGCTGCTCTCTGTTTACTGTCTGTCATGATCCCAGCCTTGTATTTATCCTCTGCTTCCCAGTCTGTCTCTGTGTATGTGGCAGTGTTGTAGTACTTCAGTCCAAGACTCGGACTCGAGTCCTGATTCTTGTGACTTGACTTGGACTTGAGGCGTACTGTCAGGGGTAGTGTCAGTCTGTCAGGGGTAGTGTCAGTCTATCAGGGGAAGTGCCAGTCTGTCAGGGGTACAGTAGTGTCAGTCTGTCAGGGGTAGTGTCAGTCTGTCAGGGGTAGTGTCAGTCTATCAGGGGAAGTGTCAGTCTGTCAGGGGAAGTGTCAGTCTGTCAGGGGTAGTGTCAGTCTGTCAGGGGTCGTGTCAGTCTATCAGGGGAAGTGTCAGTCTGTCAGGGGTAGTGCCAGCCTGTCAGGGGTACAGTAGTGTCAGTCTGTCAGGGGTAGTGTCAGTCTGTCAGGGGTAGTGTCAGTCTAGCAGGGATGCCTAGAATCAAGAAAGTGCCAAACAACTTACAAATTAAACGTTTTACAAAAGACTACCTGGTAACCCTCTCTCAGAATTTAAAACCAGGGTACATGGATGCCTTCATGACCTTCTGGATAGAGAGGAGATCACCAAAAATGAACTTTTTCATGTTGAGCAATTCACCGGTAAGCTCCGTTTTTTACACTATGGATTTCATCAAAACCATACAGGCTGTCCCACCCAGTGACTGACAACCATCTTCTGCTTGTCACCATGGACATTGGGTCGCAATACACAAACGTTCCTGTAGAAGGGGGCTAAGAGCAGCAGAATTTTTCCTCAATCTGTCAGAACAAAGCTCCACCACACCCAGTTCACCTAGCACAGTGTGCCTGCTTGAGCTCATTGAAACGGTGCTGTCAAACAATTTTTTCATGTTTGGATAATTACCTTTTCCTGCAGGTATCTGGAGTCAGGATGGGCTCCAAGAAGTCCCCCAGTGCTTCACCTTACATCGGACTCATTGAACAGGAGATCATTCTTAACCGTGACAAGAATGCATTCCTACAATACATCTTCACCTACTGTATAAAGGGTACATTGATGATTTGTTTTCCATATGGACCTCCACAGAGGATAAGCTCAGGGACTTTCATAATTTCATGAACACTCAGAACTCATATATTAAATTCACTATAACCCCTCCCAAATTAACTTTCTAGATATCCTCATCATCAACAACGCCAACCACAG
Organism: Poromitra crassiceps; assembly: GCF_964638095.1. Taxonomy (NCBI): domain Eukaryota; kingdom Metazoa; phylum Chordata; class Actinopteri; order Beryciformes; family Melamphaidae; genus Poromitra; species Poromitra crassiceps. The sequence goes on along the minus strand of NW_028151570.1, from coordinate 9,127 downwards.
CACCAGTCTATACAGAAAACCTACCGACAGAAATTCACTACTACATGGACAGTCGTATCACCCCATACCTCTCAAAAAACATCTCCCGGGTTCACAATTCAACAGAATTCCTTGCATACAGTATGTAGCTCAGACAGCGACTTCAATAAATACAGGACAGACCTAGAAAACAGATTCCTTGCCAGAAGTGACAGAAAGGAAAGGGTGACACAAGCCTCCAACCGATTTGCTCAGCTCACACAAGCTGAATGCTTGAACAACACCAGGCCCATCACCACAGATAACAAGAGCACATGTGCAATCCAGTACTCACCACTGGCAAAAGACATGTCTGCTGTGATGAATAAACATGGGCATATGATCTCCACAGACCCGGCTCTCAGGGGACACTTGGACCATCCAGCTCTCAGGGGACACTCGGACCACCCACCTTGGATTGTTTATAAATGACCCCCCAACCTCAGGAACATGTTGGTGAGGACGGACTGCCCACCCAACCCCCTACCTACTCCACTCACGTTCCTCCCACCTGTTGAACCAGGGAACTACAAGTGCGGTAACTGCCAACAGTGCAACTTCACTAGAAAGACCAAAACATTCTATCATCCACACACAGGCAAAGCATTTAACATCAAGGGCATCATCTCATGTAAAACCACTAATGTGATTTATATGCTCAAATGCCCCTGCTGCCTTATGTATATAGGTAACACCTCTAGGCCTCTGAAAAACACAGGAGCAATATCACAAACCATGATCCCAAGAGCCCGGTGGCAAACCACTTGAATCATTTGCACCACACTGTTGCCTCTCAGTTGTATTGGGATTGAGAATGTGCAACTCCCACGGAGGGGGGGGGGGGGGGCATTACAATCTTCTTTTAACCCAGTGATACCTGATGCAGCATTTGTGTGTGTATCCCTTTAAGACCGCGAACTGCATCACGCGGTTCGCGGTCTTAAAGGGATACACACACAAATGAGGGATATACACGCAGATGCTGCATCAGGTATCAATGGGTTAAGATGTGAACTCTTTTGGATCTACACTCTGGACACTCTGTCACCCAGGGGCCTCAATGAGGAAATGGACATTCGTCCTTTCTTGTAACTGTGGTTCTGTGTGTTGCATCTGAATGGTCTCTCTCATTCTCATGTTAATTTGATCTTTATCTTCATCTGTACTTGTGGTCATTGTTTGCTAATTTTGCAGCGTGTTTAAGACATATAGAGGCGCCTCTCTCTCTAGCTTCCCCATAGGGTTAGGGTTAGGGTCATACTTTATGACAGCCCACTATCCTGACGGTGGTGTTGGGGTTCTCCTCATTGTATGTACATACAGTATATACCTCCGTACAAACCGTAGTGTCTACAATCAAAAATTTTCCCTGGATTCCTTGGGTCATTCTGCATCTGGTGCCCATTCCCGCCCACAACTACTTAGCATACCCTAGCAAACATTTACAAACGCCCTAGCGATCAGCTGATAAAAATACAATTGTGTCATTTCGCCTATAGGGGGCAGGCGCCATAGCAACATTAAGTACCTGTGTCAATGAAGGAAGGAGGTCAGCAGGCTGAGGGGCAGCGGACGCCAACAGACTCAACAAAATGATCCGCAAGGCCAGGGACGTGGTGGAGCTGGAGCTGGGCTCTCTGACAACAGTGTCAGAGAGAAGGATGCTGTCCAAGTTATGTTCCATCATGGACAACGTCTCCCACCCACTCCATGACGTGCTGGTGGAACACAGGAGCACGTTCAGTGCAAGACTGATCCCACCCAGATGCACCACAGGAACCACAAACTCTTCAACTCCTCCCTCAGAGCACCAGACACTCTGAGTGTCAATTAGGTAGCCTTGGACTCACTCCACCCATCCATAAATCAAAACCAACTTTGATTGTGCAATAAAACTCAGTGTGCAATAACTGATAAATACAGCAATTTGTGCAATAATCAATAATCCACGCTGTTCACTTTACTCACTGGATGCACCTTACTCATCATTATTATAATTACTACTACTATACTGTCTCAGTGGTATATAAGGATATAGTAGGCACCTCAGATATTTCACTTACTAAATGGTACTTGAGAATGATTGTTGGAGAAGGCACATATCCTTGTGACACTTTACTGTACACTTCAATTGTATTATATCTTATTGTTTATGATACATTCTTATGCCTCTTACAATGTGTGATGTTTATATTTTTTCATGCCTGAGTGTGAGCAACTGTAGCATGACTCCATTTCCCCTCGGGGATCAATCAAGTGATTGTGATTGTGATTCTGAAAGCCTACCTGCTAATAGACCTCTAACTGTCTGATGAAGAGTGTGTGCGCCGCACTTTGAAAGTGTAATGGCACCTCATTTTACAAACTGATTTGTTCATTCACTCATTCATGTTATTCTTCTGGCCAGGACCAGAGTACAACGACGCTACTCTGTGATGTCAGATCAGCAACAGCCTAAGCAAGCTAAGGCTAAAATCCAGTGAATTTTCAACACAAGAGGAAAAAAAAACTGACAAAGCATTACGAATGCGCACAGCACGACCCCCACAGAATCTTTGGGATCCCTTTAATCCACACAAACACACACTGATGGAGAGGGAGAGAGAACAAAAATCCTCCAGATGATGCTCTACAATGTGGCCATGGAAACGGCTTGTGTTCCCATGGCAACAGAGAATGGAAGCCGTGGTGACCAGGCCGTCTCCCGTGGTGACAGATCAAGTCCCAGGCACATAGCTTTTTGCTACAGCCATGTCAACGTCGAGTGTAGACCGGACACACACAGACTCGCAGTAACAGACACAGACTCAGAAACCAAATAACTCCTCCAAACACACAAATGCACCGTCTATGCAATATCCCAAATAATGACCTGCAGCACATTTACACACACAGACATGATCAGACATGATCATACAGGCTTACCTACAGGACAGATACCCTATGATACTGTACTGTATGAGCATCAATATTGACTATATCCATATTTTAACTGACAAGATAATGCTACTAACAGGTCATTCATTCTGACTAATCAATAGCGATAATGCAAGATTGGACACACACTTTGTCTCAATCTATCTCTCTGTCTGCCTCCACAATGTCTGTGTGTGTGTGTGCGTGTGCGTGTGTGCGTGTGCGTGTGTGTGTGTGTGTGTGTGTGTGTGTGTGTGTGAGAGAGGGAGGGAGATAGAGAGAGGAAGGGAGTATTTGGATGAGTGGGTGGGGGGTATTGTTGGGAGGACGTAAAGTAATTATTTTGTTGCTTACATTAGAAAATAGCACGTTTTATTGTTCATTAAAATTAAGTAGTTTTTTAAGTAGGGTAGTTTTTCTTTACCCACTTCAGAACAATATGGCTTGTGCTGCAATCATCCTTTTTTTTCTGCATGAAATGTGGAAAGATTTTCACTTTTACCTACAGTCATTTTAAATTTGCACTATGAAGCGATATGAAAGAAAAAGTAACTAATAATGGATTACAAGAGCTCCCTTTACAGAAAAAACACATGAGGTTCACATGTGGTGTGATGATGTGGATACATGTTACATTTCATGTGGAACACATGTGAAACCCATGGGAAGGGTGTTGTTTTGGAACATTTTCACATGTGGAAAACACGTCATGACATGTTATAACGTGTTAACAACATTTACATGGGTTTCACATGTAATCACATGGGAATTTACATGGGTTTCACACATTTCACATGTGACAATGTTCCAAAACCACACGCTTCCCACGGGCAAAGCACGTGTTTCACGTGTTCCACATGTTTTCACATGTGAAATTTAACATGTTTTCACGTTTCACATGTGAAATTGCATATGTGAAAAATTTTGCACATGTAAAGTTCATGTGGTTTTTCTGTAAGGGCTGAAAGACTAATATAATTGATGAGGCTCCCACACACATGTACATTATATGAGCCTCATATATTTATCTTTTTTCTGCCAGCACCCATGACTGAAATTGTCAGATGTGCAAACTTGATTGTATTAAAGCAGCTACTGTACGAGGAACTTTCATTTCGTGTTGATTGTAACGGTGCCTTGGGACAAAAGTGGTACTGTTTGCCGTGAATGAAAACTGCATTCCCCCACTGTTTTATTTACTGCATAAGATTGACGTTATAACTTCATTCTCCAGTCGGAACGAAAATTACAACCAGTTTCACACGGGCATGATACTTGACGGACGCTGTGCCCGGCCAGCGCACAGGCATTTAGAAAAACAACATAGATATCAAAACAATCGATCTCCTCGCCGATGGTCTCATTTTCTGATGTTGGTAAGATGTGATGCATCAGTATTACATTTCGACAGTTTCAAAACCAGTTAAGAGTTCCTCATAGCTGCTTTAAGGAATTGAAAAACTAAGATGTTAAGTTACAGTACAAGTAGCTACCACAAAACAAGTAATTAACATTTCTCTAAATTGAGAGAGCAATTTCTGCAGGACCGCCAAGATGTGACAACCGTGTGTGCAAGCACCTATGAAGCTCCGCACATCATGTGCATTATTTATACAGGTGCTTCTCCACCATCCTGGAAAAAAACATCCCATAAAACGCCTTTCACTCTCAATGTGTGTGTGTGTGTGTGTGTGTGTGTGTGTGTGTGTGTGTGTGTGTGTGTGCGTGTGTGTGCGTGTGTGTGCGTGTGTGTATGTGAGTGCGCGTGCACAAGTCCATTTATTGTGTGCAATGAAAGCACTGCACCTTTGATAAATACCACTGCAGCCCTAAATAGAATGAAAGTGAAGCCTCAATCACATTAAGAAAACAACGGGCCCGTTTCCAAGGCGTGGATTTATCCCAACTTCCGACTGATTCAGTTTCAATGGAGACACTAAATGTTTTAGAATGTATTGATTGTATGCTCTGTCGCTGTCCTCGTGTGTCCTCTAAGACAAGAGTATTTAGCAGCCGCAAATAGATGACACAAATCCCAAGGGCCCATGTCCAAACTTTCCTCTTTGCCCAATTCTAAAACCTCAACCTCAAAATAAAAATCACTGCAGCCTTTGGGTCCCTAAACTGCCAGCTTGAATATACAGTATATATACTATATATACTATACTGCCAGCTTGAATATATACTATACAGTATATACTAAACTGCCACCTTGAATATATATATACTATATATACTATATGCCAGCTTGAATATATATATACTATATACACTATACTGCCAGCTTGAATATATACTATATATACTAAACTGCCACCTTGAAAATATATATACTATACTGCCATCTTGAATATTTACTATATATACTATACTGCCAGCTTGAATATATACTATATATACTATACTGTCAGCTTGAATATATAAGAGAGAGAGAGAGAGAGAGAGAGAGAGAGAGAGAGAGAGGGAGAATGTTATGTATTTATGTATTTATGTAGGCTATGTAGCCTATGTAAGCCTATGTATTTATTTAGCCTATTTAGGCTATCGGGAATTTGGAGATAGAAGATCAAAGACTTCGATCTGCTATTACTATCACGGAGACTTCAGATGATTAGTCTATACCAGTGATCCTCACTATTTCTTCGATGAGAGCCGCACTGGCAGGACAAAGTCAATAGGAGAGCCACTTTTACCGCAAAACACCAAAAGCCACCCCAACCAAGCACATCTGCCTACCATTTTTTTGTGTTTTATTGTTTTACACACACACACACACACACACACACACACACACACACACACACACACACACACACACACACACACACACACACACACACATATATATACCAGTTTCCCCTAGAAAATCTTTCAGGCCTGGAGGGATTTCGAAACGTACCCCGACCGCAACGGTGGGGGCCGTCGCTGGCGACGCTAAAGTTTTAGCTAACCTGTTCACATCTATGTTCGCAATGGCATCCCAAGTATCATCATACTATTATGGGATGCGATGCGAACAGTTGTATTATGGGATGTGCGTTTCCCAGGCAACGACACACGTTGACACGTTTTGGAACAGCGCTGCACACTGGCACAATACTCCTAAAAGCAAAATGCTTATTGTTTTGAATGATTTGGCACCTTCTATTACTGTCAACACCGGTATTGTTGTATTGTAATAATATGCCATAAAGGTTTATTGAAATTTTGGGGAGAGCAGAAAAAAAAAATAAAAAAATCTTACTTTTTTTTTTTTTTTTTGCAATTTCTTAGAGCCGCCAACTAAAGCTTCGAGAGCCGCCAGCGTCTCGCGGACAGGTGTTCATATAGCCTATGTATAGACTCTATACATAGGCTATATGAACACCTTTCCTGTCAGGAATAAAATATTAATAAATAATTTAATAATAGCCTACGGACATTTCGAGGAAGACATGCAATCAGTCTGATTGTCTGATTGAACCAGACAATCTTATCACAAAGAAGGCTGGCTCTGATTGATTACCACGACTTGTTTTCATTTATTGAATGGACACCAGAGGTAAGTTGATTGAGTTCAAACTGCTGATGTGATGATCCAAATCCCAATGCCCCAAAGTTTATCCATGCAAGTCACAAGTCGCCAAAACAGGATCTGAATGAAGATGTTGTTTTTAAACGATAAAAATGCTCGTTCTTCAGGCCATTACGCACAGCGCAGCTGACTACGGCAGCTGGTTTATCCAAAAATACGCACTGTTTCCTGCAGTTGTGGCGGATCGAGGTTGGATCACGTTCTCACCACAAACGAACCGCACCAGAGTTTGTTTAAAGCGGACCGAGACCACCCTTTCTTGGCGATCTCGGTCCGCTTGTTTTGTCCCGCATCCGAGTGCGATTGCTGTGTTCACACTCCCCCAAACGAACCGCACCAAGGGAGAAAATGCTCTCTGTTTCGGAACAACTGCTCCAAACGAGATAGGTGTGAATACACCCTAAATGACCAATGAAAACATGTTTTACTGGGTAATCTATGTAACACGTACCACCATTGGATGCTAGACCCGTCCATCACATCGCGTATGTGACAGTCGGACTTCCATGCTCCCCTCCACCTCATGAGGACTTACCCAGAAAATCGATTCTGGCATCGTCTGACGTAAATGGCAAATGGTAAATGGCCTGCATTTATATAGTGCTTTTATCCAAAACGCTTTACAATCAGTAGGTTCATTCACCCATTCACACACCGATGGCGGCAGGCTACCACGTAGGGTGCTGGCACACCATCAGGAGCAATTTAGGGTTCAGTATCTTGCCCAAGGACACTTCGACGTGCAGACTGGACGAGTCAAACCACCGACCTATTTTATCCAAAGCGATTAGTGGACGACCCGCTCTACCTCTCTGAGCTACAGCCACCCCCAGTCTGTGAAAATAGATCAATAAGGTGTTTTCGGTTTGTCCCTGGGCTGCAAACTCATTTAAAGTATGCAAATCGAAGTGGTTTCTGATGAGAATAATGTCACGTTAGTCCGAGACTTCTCAACCCCATGACAGAGCCACTCTCCCCGCCTTGGGAGAGTGAAGAGCTCCGCTGCTCTTGGTCCGCGTGTCCCCGCAGCCCAGAGCAGAGCCGCTTGTGCTCATGCGATCCACAAGGCAGGCACCCATGCGCTGCTGCCTGGCCGGCAGAAAGTGCCCCAGACTCGGTGTGATAATGCTGTGACATCATTTGAGCTTATTCAGGTAAGATAGTAATAATGTAATGACACATACAGCGGGAAACTGTCTATAATGAAGGCATGTGCCAAATATTTTAAGAGCACAACGGTTTTTTCATTTCCTGAAAAGTTGGCGTCTTGGAGATGAGTGGTTGTCATAGGACAGCGACGACATACTATACTGCCAGCTTGAATAACCCTTAACTTTGAGTCACATATCAGTCTCAATAAACTATAAACATATTTGAATTTAGTGGTGAACCATGTATTCCGACATAGCGTAAAATTTTCACTTTTCAATGACTTTTTCATGACATTTATTGTACTTTCCATGAGATATCTGTCATATCAAGACAGGCTGGATATCCCTTGAACTTCCTCTAGCAGCAGACAAGCTTAAAAGTAAAGAAATAAATAATCCATGGCATTTCCAAAACCTCTTTTGATATGTTTCATCTTTAGACTTTCTGGAGCTGTGTAGGATCCCTGTGAAAGCCTAGTCTGGGGCCAAAAGCTTATATTGGCATTTGGTCATTTGGTGAAAACCAGAAATGGTGGAAACGGTCTGTGCTTCAAAAAACAATTCCGCTCTGAAAACAAGTAATAGACAATAAATGTGATGTGAGTTCTCTTGCTATGTAGCTAAAACACAAAAATAAAATAGAACGAGAACACTGCAGCACAAACCGGAAACAATTACAGGCAGTGAGATCTGCCTGATCTGGCGGATCTCAGAGCAGATGACTAATTGAGCACTAACAGATACCAGGCTTTTCTCCTTTGAGAGAGAGCCTGGTGATGCAAAGGTAGTGAAATCCCACCCACATCCAACATTCGATCTCACTCACAGGCATGCAGGGAGAAGTGTTTGCGGTCTGCGGGGGCCGTGGTGCCCGGGGCCGACGGGATGGGGGGGTTCACAGCGGGCCCCAAGGGTCCTACTACTGGAGGTATGCTGGTCGCCACCGCTGTTGAGCCAGATGACTGTCCTCCCCCTCCTAACAGGTGCTGGATGGAGTCTCCTCCCTCTCCTAACAGGTGCTGGATTGAGTGAAGCTGGAAACAAGGATCTGAGAGCAGGACCGACGAGGCTCGGGATATCCTGAGAGAACGAGAAGGTGTGGGGAAGAGAGGGAAGAAGAGAGAAGGGGCAGATTGTTAGAACCGTAGTGCTAGAAAGGCTAGTCTTCTGAACCTGTTCTGTGGAAAAGTAACGTTCATGCCATACCCAGCATTACCAAAAATTACAGCACTTTCGTAAAACACTCAATTTTCAGCAGGGCTTATACACAGTTTCAATCAACAATATGAACTGATGTTCAAATATGAACTGATAAATTAAGTGCTTTTCAGATTAGTGGGTTTGAATGGTGGTTACCATCAATGAATTTGGTGGACAGAGAACTTAATGCAGATGTAGAACTTGTAGAAAAATCTGCAACCTTCATGTCATCTTCCAGGACCGGTTTTACAGGGGTGCAAAAGCACGC
>NW_028151571.1:0-62251 GCF_964638095.1 Poromitra crassiceps | reverse complement strand
CTCCGCTCCATGTACAAGTACCTCTCCGCTCCATGTACAAGTACCTCTCCGCTCCATGTACAAGTACCTCTCCGCTCAATGTACAAGTACCTCTCCGCTCCATGTACAAGTACCTCTCCGCTCAATGTACAAGTACCTCTCCGCTCCATGTACAAGTACCTCTCCGCTCCATGTACAAGTACCTCTCCGCTCCATGTACAAGTACCTCTCCGCTCCATGTACAAGTACATCTCTGCTCCATGTACAAGTACCTCTCCGCTCAATGTACAAGTACATCTCCGCTCCATGTACAAGTACCTCTCCGCTCCATGTACAAGTACATCTCCGCTCCATGTACAAGTACCTCTCCGCTCCATGTACAAGTACCTCTCCGCTCAATGTACAAGTACATCTCCGCTCCATGTACAAGTACATCTCTGCTCCATGTACAAGTACCTCTCCGCTCAATGTACAAGTACATCTCCGCTCCATGTACAAGTACCTCTCCGCTCCATGTACAAGTACCTCTCCGGTCCATGTACAAGTACCTCTCCGCTCCATGTACAAGTACCTCTCCGCTCCATGTACAAGTACCTCTCCGCTCAATGTCAAGTGTCGACAGTACCTCTCCGCTCCATGTACAAATACCTCTCCGCTCTCATGTACAAGTACCTCTCCGCTCCATGTACAAGTACCTCTCCGCTCAATGTCAAGTGTCGACAGTACCTCTCCGCTCCATGTACAAATACCTCTCCGCTCCATGTACAAGTACCTCTCCGCTCTCATGTACAAGTACCTCTCCGCTCCATGTACAAGTAGCTCTCCGCTCAATGTACAAGTGTCGACAGTACCTTTCCGCTCCATGTACAAATACCTCTCCGCTCTCATGTACAAGTACCTCTCCGCTCCATGTACAAGTACCTCTCCGCTCAATGTACAAATACCTCTCCGCTCCATGTATAAGTACCTCTCCGCTCTATGTACAAGTACCTCTCCGCTCCATGTACAAGTACCTCTCCGCTCAATGTACAAATACCTCTCCGCTCCATGTACAAGTAGCTCTCCGCTGAATGTACAAGTGTCGACAGTACCTCTCCGCTCAATGTACAAGTACCTCTCCGCTCAATGTACAAATACCTCTCCGCTCCATGTACAAGTACCTCTCCGCTCAATGTCAAGTATCGACAGTACCTCTCCGCTCCATGTACAAGTACCTCTCCGCTGAATGTACAAGTGTCGACAGTACCTCTCCGCTCAATGTACAAGTACCTCTCCGCTCCATGTACAAGTACCTCTCCGCTCTCATGTACAAGTACCTCTCCGCTCCATGTACAAGCACCTCTCCGCTCAATGTACAAGTACCTCTGCGCTCCATGTACAAGTACCTCTCCGCTCAATGTACAAGTACCTCTCCGCTCAATGTACAAGTGTCGACAGTACCTCTCCGCTCCATGTACAAGTACCTCTCCGCTCAATGTACAAGTGTCGACAGTACCTCTACGCTCAATGTACAAGTACCTCTCCGCTGAATGTACAAGTGTCGACAGTACCTCTCCGCTCTCATGTACAAGTACCTCTCCGATCCATGTACAAGTACATCTCCGCTCCATGTACAAGTACATCTCCGCTCAATGTACAAGTACCTCTCCGCTCCATGTACAAGTACCTCTCCGCTCCATGTACAAGTACCTCTCCGCTCCATGTACAAGTACCTCTCCGCTCCATGTACAAGTACCTCTCCGCTCAATGTACAAGTACCTCTCCGCTCCATGTACAAGTACCTCTCCGCTCAATGTACAAGTACCTCTCCGCTCCATGTACAAGTACCTCTCCGCTCCATGTACAAGTACCTCTCCGCTCCATGTACAAGTACCTCTCCGCTCAATGTCAAGTATCGACAGTACCTCTCCGCTCCATGTACAAGTACCTCTCCGCTGAATGTACAAGTGTCGACAGTACCTCTCCGCTCAATGTACAAGTACCTCTCCGCTCCATGTACAAGTACCTCTCCGCTCTCATGTACAAGTACCTCTCCGCTCCATGTACAAGTACCTCTCCGCTCAATGTACAAGTACCTCTGCGCTCCATGTACAAGTACCTCTCCGCTCAATGTACAAGTACCTCTCCGCTCAATGTACAAGTGTCGACAGTACCTCTCCGCTCCATGTACAAGTACCTCTCCGCTCAATGTACAAGTGTCGACAGTACCTCTACGCTCAATGTACAAGTGTCGACAGTACCTCTCCGCTCTCATGTACAAGTACCTCTCCGATCCATGTACAAGTACATCTCCGCTCCATGTACAAGTACATCTCCGCTCAATGTACAAGTACCTCTCCGCTCCATGTACAAGTACCTCTCCGCTCCATGTACAAGTACCTCTCCGATCCATGTACAAGTACCTCTCCGCTCCATGTACAAGTACATCTCCGCTCAATGTACAAGTACCTCTCCGCTCCATGTACAAGTACCTCTCCGCTCAATGTACAAGTACCTCTCCGCTCCATGTACAAGTACCTCTCCGCTCCATGTACAAGTACCTCTCCGCTCCATGTACAAGTACCTCTCCGCTCCATGTACAAGTACATCTCTGCTCCATGTACAAGTACCTCTCCGCTCAATGTACAAGTACATCTCCGCTCCATGTACAAGTACCTCTCCGCTCCATGTACAAGTACATCTCCGCTCCATGTACAAGTACCTCTCCGCTCCATGTACAAGTACCTCTCCGCTCAATGTACAAGTACATCTCCGCTCCATGTACAAGTACATCTCTGCTCCATGTACAAGTACCTCTCCGCTCAATGTACAAGTACATCTCCGCTCCATGTACAAGTACCTCTCCGCTCCATGTACAAGTACCTCTCCGGTCCATGTACAAGTACCTCTCCGCTCCATGTACAAGTACCTCTCCGCTCCATGTACAAGTACCTCTCCGCTCAATGTCAAGTGTCGACAGTACCTCTCCGCTCCATGTACAAATACCTCTCCGCTCTCATGTACAAGTACCTCTCCGCTCCATGTACAAGTACCTCTCCGCTCAATGTCAAGTGTCGACAGTACCTCTCCGCTCCATGTACAAATACCTCTCCGCTCCATGTACAAGTACCTCTCCGCTCTCATGTACAAGTACCTCTCCGCTCCATGTACAAGTAGCTCTCCGCTCAATGTACAAGTGTCGACAGTACCTTTCCGCTCCATGTACAAATACCTCTCCGCTCTCATGTACAAGTACCTCTCCGCTCCATGTACAAGTACCTCTCCGCTCAATGTACAAATACCTCTCCGCTCCATGTATAAGTACCTCTCCGCTCTATGTACAAGTACCTCTCCGCTCCATGTACAAGTACCTCTCCGCTCAATGTACAAATACCTCTCCGCTCCATGTACAAGTAGCTCTCCGCTGAATGTACAAGTGTCGACAGTACCTCTCCGCTCAATGTACAAGTACCTCTCCGCTCAATGTACAAATACCTCTCCGCTCCATGTACAAGTACCTCTCCGCTCAATGTCAAGTATCGACAGTACCTCTCCGCTCCATGTACAAGTACCTCTCCGCTGAATGTACAAGTGTCGACAGTACCTCTCCGCTCAATGTACAAGTACCTCTCCGCTCCATGTACAAGTACCTCTCCGCTCTCATGTACAAGTACCTCTCCGCTCCATGTACAAGTACCTCTCCGCTCAATGTACAAGTACCTCTGCGCTCCATGTACAAGTACCTCTCCGCTCAATGTACAAGTACCTCTCCGCTCAATGTACAAGTGTCGACAGTACCTCTCCGCTCCATGTACAAGTACCTCTCCGCTCAATGTACAAGTGTCGACAGTACCTCTACGCTCAATGTACAAGTGTCGACAGTACCTCTCCGCTCTCATGTACAAGTACCTCTCCGATCCATGTACAAGTACATCTCCGCTCCATGTACAAGTACATCTCCGCTCAATGTACAAGTACCTCTCCGCTCCATGTACAAGTACCTCTCCGCTCCATGTACAAGTACCTCTCCGCTCCATGTACAAGTACCTCTCCGCTCCATGTACAAGTACCTCTCCGCTCAATGTACAAGTACCTCTCCGCTCCATGTACAAGTACCTCTCCGCTCAATGTACAAGTACCTCTCCGCTCCATGTACAAGTACCTCTCCGCTCCATGTACAAGTACCTCTCCGCTCCATGTACAAGTACCTCTCCGCTCCATGTACAAGTACATCTCTGCTCCATGTACAAGTACCTCTCCGCTCAATGTACAAGTACATCTCCGCTCCATGTACAAGTACCTCTCCGCTCCATGTACAAGTACATCTCCGCTCCATGTACAAGTACCTCTCCGCTCCATGTACAAGTACCTCTCCGCTCAATGTACAAGTACATCTCCGCTCCATGTACAAGTACCTCTCCGCTCCATGTACAAGTACCTCTCCGGTCCATGTACAAGTACCTCTCCGCTCCATGTACAAGTACCTCTCCGCTCCATGTACAAGTACCTGTCCGCTCAATGTCAAGTGTCGACAGTACCTCTCCGCTCCATGTACAAATACCTCTCCGCTCTCATGTACAAGTACCTCTCCGCTCCATGTACAAGTACCTCTCCGCTCAATGTCAAGTGTCGACAGTACCTCTCCGCTCCATGTACAAATACCTCTCCGCTCCATGTACAAGTACCTCTCCGCTCTCATGTACAAGTACCTCTCCGCTCCATGTACAAGTAGCTCTCCGCTCAATGTACAAGTGTCGACAGTACCTTTCCGCTCCATGTACAAATACCTCTCCGCTCTCATGTACAAGTACCTCTCCGCTCCATGTACAAGTACCTCTCCGCTCAATGTACAAATACCTCTCCGCTCCATGTATAAGTACCTCTCCGCTCTATGTACAAGTACCTCTCCGCTCCATGTACAAGTACCTCTCCGCTCAATGTACAAATACCTCTCCGCTCCATGTACAAGTAGCTCTCCGCTGAATGTACAAGTGTCGACAGTACCTCTCCGCTCAATGTACAAGTACCTCTCCGCTCAATGTACAAATACCTCTCCGCTCCATGTACAAGTACCTCTCCGCTCAATGTCAAGTATCGACAGTACCTCTCCGCTCCATGTACAAGTACCTCTCCGCTGAATGTACAAGTGTCGACAGTACCTCTCCGCTCAATGTACAAGTACCTCTCCGCTCCATGTACAAGTACCTCTCCGCTCTCATGTACAAGTACCTCTCCGCTCCATGTACAAGTACCTCTCCGCTCAATGTACAAGTACCTCTGCGCTCCATGTACAAGTACCTCTCCGCTCAATGTACAAGTACCTCTCCGCTCAATGTACAAGTGTCGACAGTACCTCTCCGCTCCATGTACAAGTACCTCTCCGCTCAATGTACAAGTGTCGACAGTACCTCTACGCTCAATGTACAAGTGTCGACAGTACCTCTCCGCTCTCATGTACAAGTACCTCTCCGATCCATGTACAAGTACATCTCCGCTCCATGTACAAGTACATCTCCGCTCAATGTACAAGTACCTCTCCGCTCCATGTACAAGTACCTCTCCGCTCCATGTACAAGTACCTCTCCGCTCCATGTACAAGTACCTCTCCGCTCCATGTACAAGTACCTCTCCGCTCAATGTACAAGTACCTCTCCGCTCCATGTACAAGTACCTCTCCGCTCAATGTACAAGTACCTCTCCGCTCCATGTACAAGTACCTCTCCGCTCCATGTACAAGTACCTCTCCGCTCCATGTACAAGTACCTCTCCGCTCCATGTACAAGTACATCTCTGCTCCATGTACAAGTACCTCTCCGCTCAATGTACAAGTACATCTCCGCTCCATGTACAAGTACCTCTCCGCTCCATGTACAAGTACATCTCCGCTCCATGTACAAGTACCTCTCCGCTCCATGTACAAGTACCTCTCCGCTCAATGTACAAGTACATCTCCGCTCCATGTACAAGTACATCTCTGCTCCATGTACAAGTACCTCTCCGCTCAATGTACAAGTACATCTCCGCTCCATGTACAAGTACCTCTCCGCTCCATGTACAAGTACCTCTCCGGTCCATGTACAAGTACCTCTCCGCTCCATGTACAAGTACCTCTCCGCTCCATGTACAAGTACCTCTCCGCTCAATGTCAAGTGTCGACAGTACCTCTCCGCTCCATGTACAAATACCTCTCCGCTCTCATGTACAAGTACCTCTCCGCTCCATGTACAAGTACCTCTCCGCTCAATGTCAAGTGTCGACAGTACCTCTCCGCTCCATGTACAAATACCTCTCCGCTCCATGTACAAGTACCTCTCCGCTCTCATGTACAAGTACCTCTCCGCTCCATGTACAAGTAGCTCTCCGCTCAATGTACAAGTGTCGACAGTACCTTTCCGCTCCATGTACAAATACCTCTCCGCTCTCATGTACAAGTACCTCTCCGCTCCATGTACAAGTACCTCTCCGCTCAATGTACAAATACCTCTCCGCTCCATGTATAAGTACCTCTCCGCTCTATGTACAAGTACCTCTCCGCTCCATGTACAAGTACCTCTCCGCTCAATGTACAAATACCTCTCCGCTCCATGTACAAGTAGCTCTCCGCTGAATGTACAAGTGTCGACAGTACCTCTCCGCTCAATGTACAAGTACCTCTCCGCTCAATGTACAAATACCTCTCCGCTCCATGTACAAGTACCTCTCCGCTCAATGTCAAGTATCGACAGTACCTCTCCGCTCCATGTACAAGTACCTCTCCGCTGAATGTACAAGTGTCGACAGTACCTCTCCGCTCAATGTACAAGTACCTCTCCGCTCCATGTACAAGTACCTCTCCGCTCTCATGTACAAGTACCTCTCCGCTCCATGTACAAGTACCTCTCCGCTCAATGTACAAGTACCTCTGCGCTCCATGTACAAGTACCTCTCCGCTCAATGTACAAGTACCTCTCCGCTCAATGTACAAGTGTCGACAGTACCTCTCCGCTCCATGTACAAGTACCTCTCCGCTCAATGTACAAGTGTCGACAGTACCTCTACGCTCAATGTACAAGTGTCGACAGTACCTCTCCGCTCTCATGTACAAGTACCTCTCCGATCCATGTACAAGTACATCTCCGCTCCATGTACAAGTACATCTCCGCTCAATGTACAAGTACCTCTCCGCTCCATGTACAAGTACCTCTCCGCTCCATGTACAAGTACCTCTCCGCTCCATGTACAAGTACCTCTCCGCTCCATGTACAAGTACCTCTCCGCTCAATGTACAAGTACCTCTCCGCTCCATGTACAAGTACCTCTCCGCTCAATGTACAAGTACCTCTCCGCTCCATGTACAAGTACCTCTCCGCTCCATGTACAAGTACCTCTCCGCTCCATGTACAAGTACCTCTCCGCTCCATGTACAAGTACATCTCTGCTCCATGTACAAGTACCTCTCCGCTCAATGTACAAGTACATCTCCGCTCCATGTACAAGTACCTCTCCGCTCCATGTACAAGTACATCTCCGCTCCATGTACAAGTACCTCTCCGCTCCATGTACAAGTACCTCTCCGCTCAATGTACAAGTACATCTCCGCTCCATGTACAAGTACATCTCTGCTCCATGTACAAGTACCTCTCCGCTCAATGTACAAGTACATCTCCGCTCCATGTACAAGTACCTCTCCGCTCCATGTACAAGTACCTCTCCGGTCCATGTACAAGTACCTCTCCGCTCCATGTACAAGTACCTCTCCGCTCCATGTACAAGTACCTCTCCGCTCAATGTCAAGTGTCGACAGTACCTCTCCGCTCCATGTACAAATACCTCTCCGCTCTCATGTACAAGTACCTCTCCGCTCCATGTACAAGTACCTCTCCGCTCAATGTCAAGTGTCGACAGTACCTCTCCGCTCCATGTACAAATACCTCTCCGCTCCATGTACAAGTACCTCTCCGCTCTCATGTACAAGTACCTCTCCGCTCCATGTACAAGTAGCTCTCCGCTCAATGTACAAGTGTCGACAGTACCTTTCCGCTCCATGTACAAATACCTCTCCGCTCTCATGTACAAGTACCTCTCCGCTCCATGTACAAGTACCTCTCCGCTCAATGTACAAATACCTCTCCGCTCCATGTATAAGTACCTCTCCGCTCTATGTACAAGTACCTCTCCGCTCCATGTACAAGTACCTCTCCGCTCAATGTACAAATACCTCTCCGCTCCATGTACAAGTAGCTCTCCGCTGAATGTACAAGTGTCGACAGTACCTCTCCGCTCAATGTACAAGTACCTCTCCGCTCAATGTACAAATACCTCTCCGCTCCATGTACAAGTACCTCTCCGCTCAATGTCAAGTATCGACAGTACCTCTCCGCTCCATGTACAAGTACCTCTCCGCTGAATGTACAAGTGTCGACAGTACCTCTCCGCTCAATGTACAAGTACCTCTCCGCTCCATGTACAAGTACCTCTCCGCTCTCATGTACAAGTACCTCTCCGCTCCATGTACAAGTACCTCTCCGCTCAATGTACAAGTACCTCTGCGCTCCATGTACAAGTACCTCTCCGCTCAATGTACAAGTACCTCTCCGCTCAATGTACAAGTGTCGACAGTACCTCTCCGCTCCATGTACAAGTACCTCTCCGCTCAATGTACAAGTGTCGACAGTACCTCTACGCTCAATGTACAAGTACCTCTCCGCTGAATGTACAAGTGTCGACAGTACCTCTCCGCTCTCATGTACAAGTACCTCTCCAATCCATGTACAAGTACATCTCCGCTCCATGTACAAGTACATCTCCGCTCAATGTACAAGTACCTCTCCGCTCCATGTACAAGTACCTCTCCGCTCCATGTACAAGTACCTCTCCGCTCCATGTACAAGTACCTCTCCGCTCCATGTACAAGTACCTCTCCGCTCAATGTACAAGTACCTCTCCGCTCCATGTACAAGTACCTCTCCGCTCAATGTACAAGTACCTCTCCGCTCCATGTACAAGTACCTCTCCGCTCCATGTACAAGTACCTCTCCGCTCCATGTACAAGTACCTCTCCGCTCAATGTCAAGTATCGACAGTACCTCTCCGCTCCATGTACAAGTACCTCTCCGCTGAATGTACAAGTGTCGACAGTACCTCTCCGCTCAATGTACAAGTACCTCTCCGCTCCATGTACAAGTACCTCTCCGCTCTCATGTACAAGTACCTCTCCGCTCCATGTACAAGTACCTCTCCGCTCAATGTACAAGTACCTCTGCGCTCCATGTACAAGTACCTCTCCGCTCAATGTACAAGTACCTCTCCGCTCAATGTACAAGTGTCGACAGTACCTCTCCGCTCCATGTACAAGTACCTCTCCGCTCAATGTACAAGTGTCGACAGTACCTCTATGCTCAATGTACAAGTGTCGACAGTACCTCTCCGCTCTCATGTACAAGTACCTCTCCGATCCATGTACAAGTACATCTCCGCTCCATGTACAAGTACATCTCCGCTCAATGTACAAGTACCTCTCCGCTCCATGTACAAGTACCTCTCCGCTCCATGTACAAGTACCTCTCCGATCCATGTACAAGTACCTCTCCGCTCCATGTACAAGTACCTCTCCGCTCAATGTACAAGTACCTCTCCGCTCCATGTACAAGTACCTCTCCGCTCAATGTACAAGTACCTCTCCGCTCCATGTACAAGTACCTCTCCGCTCCATGTACAAGTACCTCTCCGCTCCATGTACAAGTACCTCTCCGCTCCATGTACAAGTACATCTCTGCTCCATGTACAAGTACCTCTCCGCTCAATGTACAAGTACATCTCCGCTCCATGTACAAGTACCTCTCCGCTCCATGTACAAGTACATCTCCGCTCCATGTACAAGTACCTCTCCGCTCCATGTACAAGTACCTCTCCGCTCAATGTACAAGTACATCTCCGCTCCATGTACAAGTACATCTCTGCTCCATGTACAAGTACCTCTCCGCTCAATGTACAAGTACATCTCCGCTCCATGTACAAGTACCTCTCCGCTCCATGTACAAGTACCTCTCCGGTCCATGTACAAGTACCTCTCCGCTCCATGTACAAGTACCTCTCCGCTCCATGTACAAGTACCTCTCCGCTCAATGTCAAGTGTCGACAGTACCTCTCCGCTCCATGTACAAATACCTCTCCGCTCTCATGTACAAGTACCTCTCCGCTCCATGTACAAGTACCTCTCCGCTCAATGTCAAGTGTCGACAGTACCTCTCCGCTCCATGTACAAATACCTCTCCGCTCCATGTACAAGTACCTCTCCGCTCTCATGTACAAGTACCTCTCCGCTCCATGTACAAGTAGCTCTCCGCTCAATGTACAAGTGTCGACAGTACCTTTCCGCTCCATGTACAAATACCTCTCCGCTCTCATGTACAAGTACCTCTCCGCTCCATGTACAAGTACCTCTCCGCTCAATGTACAAATACCTCTCCGCTCCATGTATAAGTACCTCTCCGCTCTATGTACAAGTACCTCTCCGCTCCATGTACAAGTACCTCTCCGCTCAATGTACAAATACCTCTCCGCTCCATGTACAAGTAGCTCTCCGCTGAATGTACAAGTGTCGACAGTACCTCTCCGCTCAATGTACAAGTACCTCTCCGCTCAATGTACAAATACCTCTCCGCTCCATGTACAAGTACTTCTCCGCTCAATGTCAAGTATCGACAGTACCTCTCCGCTCCATGTACAAGTACCTCTCCGCTGAATGTACAAGTGTCGACAGTACCTCTCCGCTCAATGTACAAGTACCTCTCCGCTCCATGTACAAGTACCTCTCCGCTCTCATGTACAAGTACCTCTCCGCTCCATGTACAAGTACCTCTCCGCTCAATGTACAAGTACCTCTGCGCTCCATGTACAAGTACATCTCTGCTCCATGTACAAGTACCTCTCCGCTCAATGTACAAGTACATCTCCGCTCCATGTACAAGTACCTCTCCGCTCCATGTACAAGTACCTCTCCGGTCCATGTACAAGTACCTCTCCGCTCCATGTACAAGTACCTCTCCGCTCCATGTACAAGTACCTCTCCGCTCAATGTCAAGTGTCGACAGTACCTCTCCGCTCCATGTACAAATACCTCTCCGCTCTCATGTACAAGTACCTCTCCGCTCCATGTACAAGTACCTCTCCGCTCAATGTCAAGTGTCGACAGTACCTCTCCGCTCCATGTACAAATACCTCTCCGCTCCATGTACAAGTACCTCTCCGCTCTCATGTACAAGTACCTCTCCGCTCCATGTACAAGTAGCTCTCCGCTCAATGTACAAGTGTCGACAGTACCTTTCCGCTCCATGTACAAATACCTCTCCGCTCTCATGTACAAGTACCTCTCCGCTCCATGTACAAGTACCTCTCCGCTCAATGTACAAATACCTCTCCGCTCCATGTATAAGTACCTCTCCGCTCTATGTACAAGTACCTCTCCGCTCCATGTACAAGTACCTCTCCGCTCAATGTACAAATACCTCTCCGCTCCATGTACAAGTAGCTCTCCGCTGAATGTACAAGTGTCGACAGTACCTCTCCGCTCAATGTACAAGTACCTCTCCGCTCAATGTACAAATACCTCTCCGCTCCATGTACAAGTACCTCTCCGCTCAATGTCAAGTATCGACAGTACCTCTCCGCTCCATGTACAAGTACCTCTCCGCTGAATGTACAAGTGTCGACAGTACCTCTCCGCTCAATGTACAAGTACCTCTCCGCTCCATGTACAAGTACCTCTCCGCTCTCATGTACAAGTACCTCTCCGCTCCATGTACAAGTACCTCTCCGCTCAATGTACAAGTACCTCTGCGCTCCATGTACAAGTACCTCTCCGCTCAATGTACAAGTACCTCTCCGCTCAATGTACAAGTGTCGACAGTACCTCTCCGCTCCATGTACAAGTACCTCTCCGCTCAATGTACAAGTGTCGACAGTACCTCTACGCTCAATGTACAAGTGTCGACAGTACCTCTCCGCTCTCATGTACAAGTACCTCTCCGATCCATGTACAAGTACATCTCCGCTCCATGTACAAGTACATCTCCGCTCAATGTACAAGTACCTCTCCGCTCCATGTACAAGTACCTCTCCGCTCCATGTACAAGTACCTCTCCGCTCCATGTACAAGTACCTCTCCGCTCCATGTACAAGTACCTCTCCGCTCAATGTACAAGTACCTCTCCGCTCCATGTACAAGTACCTCTCCGCTCAATGTACAAGTACCTCTCCGCTCCATGTACAAGTACCTCTCCGCTCCATGTACAAGTACCTCTCCGCTCCATGTACAAGTACCTCTCCGCTCCATGTACAAGTACATCTCTGCTCCATGTACAAGTACCTCTCCGCTCAATGTACAAGTACATCTCCGCTCCATGTACAAGTACCTCTCCGCTCCATGTACAAGTACATCTCCGCTCCATGTACAAGTACCTCTCCGCTCCATGTACAAGTACCTCTCCGCTCAATGTACAAGTACATCTCCGCTCCATGTACAAGTACATCTCTGCTCCATGTACAAGTACCTCTCCGGTCAATGTACAAGTACATCTCCGCTCCATGTACAAGTACCTCTCCGCTCCATGTACAAGTACCTCTCCGGTCCATGTACAAGTACCTCTCCGCTCCATGTACAAGTACCTCTCCGCTCCATGTACAAGTACCTCTCCGCTCAATGTCAAGTGTCGACAGTACCTCTCCGCTCCATGTACAAATACCTCTCCGCTCTCATGTACAAGTACCTCTCCGCTCCATGTACAAGTACCTCTCCGCTCAATGTCAAGTGTCGACAGTACCTCTCCGCTCCATGTACAAATACCTCTCCGCTCCATGTACAAGTACGTCTCCGCTCTCATGTACAAGTACCTCTCCGCTCCATGTACAAGTAGCTCTCCGCTCAATGTACAAGTGTCGACAGTACCTTTCCGCTCCATGTACAAATACCTCTCCGCTCTCATGTACAAGTACCTCTCCGCTCCATGTACAAGTACCTCTCCGCTCAATGTACAAATACCTCTCCGCTCCATGTATAAGTACCTCTCCGCTCTATGTACAAGTACCTCTCCGCTCCATGTACAAGTACCTCTCCGCTCAATGTACAAATACCTCTCCGCTCCATGTACAAGTAGCTCTCCGCTGAATGTACAAGTGTCGACAGTACCTCTCCGCTCAATGTACAAGTACCTCTCCGCTCAATGTACAAATACCTATCCGCTCCATGTACAAGTACCTCTCCGCTCAATGTCAAGTATCGACAGTACCTCTCCGCTCCATGTACAAGTACCTCTCCGCTGAATGTACAAGTGTCGACAGTACCTCTCCGCTCAATGTACAAGTACCTCTCCGCTCCATGTACAAGTACCTCTCCGCTCTCATGTACAAGTACCTCTCCGCTCCATGTACAAGTACCTCTCCGCTCAATGTACAAGTACCTCTGCGCTCCATGTACAAGTACCTCTCCGCTCAATGTACAAGTACCTCTCCGCTCAATGTACAAGTGTCGACAGTACCTCTCCGCTCCATGTACAAGTACCTCTCCGCTCAATGTACAAGTGTCGACAGTACCTCTACGCTCAATGTACAAGTACCTCTCCGCTGAATGTACAAGTGTCGACAGTACCTCTCCGCTCTCATGTACAAGTACCTCTCCAATCCATGTACAAGTACATCTCCGCTCCATGTACAAGTACATCTCCGCTCAATGTACAAGTACCTCTCCGCTCCATGTACAAGTACCTCTCCGCTCCATGTACAAGTACCTCTCCGCTCCATGTACAAGTACCTCTCCGCTCCATGTACAAGTACCTCTCCGCTCAATGTACAAGTACCTCTCCGCTCCATGTACAAGTACCTCTCCGCTCAATGTACAAGTACCTCTCCGCTCCATGTACAAGTACCTCTCCGCTCCATGTACAAGTACCTCTCCGCTCCATGTACAAGTACCTCTCCGCTCAATGTCAAGTATCGACAGTACCTCTCCGCTCCATGTACAAGTACCTCTCCGCTGAATGTACAAGTGTCGACAGTACCTCTCCGCTCAATGTACAAGTACCTCTCCGCTCCATGTACAAGTACCTCTCCGCTCTCATGTACAAGTACCTCTCCGCTCCATGTACAAGTACCTCTCCGCTCAATGTACAAGTACCTCTGCGCTCCATGTACAAGTACCTCTCCGCTCAATGTACAAGTACCTCTCCGCTCAATGTACAAGTGTCGACAGTACCTCTCCGCTCCATGTACAAGTACCTCTCCGCTCAATGTACAAGTGTCGACAGTACCTCTACGCTCAATGTACAAGTGTCGACAGTACCTCTCCGCTCTCATGTACAAGTACCTCTCCGATCCATGTACAAGTACATCTCCGCTCCATGTACAAGTACATCTCCGCTCAATGTACAAGTACCTCTCCGCTCCATGTACAAGTACCTCTCCGCTCCATGTACAAGTACCTCTCCGATCCATGTACAAGTACCTCTCCGCTCCATGTACAAGTACCTCTCCGCTCAATGTACAAGTACCTCTCCGCTCCATGTACAAGTACCTCTCCGCTCAATGTACAAGTACCTCTCCGCTCCATGTACAAGTACCTCTCCGCTCCATGTACAAGTACCTCTCCGCTCCATGTACAAGTACCTCTCCGCTCCATGTACAAGTACATCTCTGCTCCATGTACAAGTACCTCTCCGATCCATGTACAAGTACCTCTCCGCTCCATGTACAAGTACCTCTCCGCTCAATGTACAAGTACCTCTCCGCTCCATGTACAAGTACCTCTCCGCTCAATGTACAAGTACCTCTCCGCTCCATGTACAAGTACCTCTCCGGTCCATGTACAAGTACCTCTCCGCTCCATGTACAAGTACCTCTCCGCTCCATGTACAAGTACCTCTCCGCTCAATGTCAAGTGTCGACAGTACCTCTCCGCTCCATGTACAAATACCTCTCCGCTCTCATGTACAAGTACCTCTCCGCTCCATGTACAAGTACCTCTCCGCTCAATGTCAAGTGTCGACAGTACCTCTCCGCTCCATGTACAAATACCTCTCCGCTCCATGTACAAGTACCTCTCCGCTCTCATGTACAAGTACCTCTCCGCTCCATGTACAAGTAGCTCTCCGCTCAATGTACAAGTGTCGACAGTACCTTTCCGCTCCATGTACAAATACCTCTCCGCTCTCATGTGCAAGTACCTCTCCGCTCCATGTACAAGTACCTCTCCGCTCAATGTACAAATACCTCTCCGCTCCATGTATAAGTACCTCTCCGCTCTATGTACAAGTACCTCTCCGCTCCATGTACAAGTACCTCTCCGCTCAATGTACAAATACCTCTCCGCTCCATGTACAAGTAGCTCTCCGCTGAATGTACAAGTGTCGACAGTACCTCTCCGCTCAATGTACAAGTACCTCTCCGCTCAATGTACAAATACCTCTCCGCTCCATGTACAAGTACCTCTCCGCTCAATGTCAAGTATCGACAGTACCTCTCCGCTCCATGTACAAGTACCTCTCCGCTGAATGTACAAGTGTCGACAGTACCTCTCCGCTCAATGTACAAGTACCTCTCCGCTCCATGTACAAGTACCTCTCCGCTCTCATGTACAAGTACCTCTCCGCTCCATGTACAAGTACCTCTCCGCTCAATGTACAAGTACCTCTGCGCTTTATGTACAAGTACCTCTCCGCTCAATGTACAAGTACCTCTCCGCTCAATGTACAAGTGTCGACAGTACCTCTCCGCTCCATGTACAAGTACCTCTCCGCTCAATGTACAAGTGTCGACAGTACCTCTACGCTCAATGTACAAGTGTCGACAGTACCTCTCCGCTCTCATGTACAAGTACCTCTCCGATCCATGTACAAGTACATCTCCGCTCCATGTACAAGTACATCTCCGCTCAATGTACAAGTACCTCTCCGCTCCATGTACAAGTACCTCTCCGCTCCATGTACAAGTACCTCTCCGCTCCATGTACAAGTACCTCTCCGCTCCATGTACAAGTACCTCTCCGCTCAATGTACAAGTACCTCTCCGCTCCATGTACAAGTACCTCTCCGCTCAATGTACAAGTACCTCTCCGCTCCATGTACAAGTACCTCTCCGCTCCATGTACAAGTACCTCTCCGCTCCATGTACAAGTACCTCTCCGCTCCATGTACAAGTACATCTCTGCTCCATGTACAAGTACCTCTCCGCTCAATGTACAAGTACATCTCCGCTCCATGTACAAGTACCTCTCCGCTCCATGTACAAGTACATCTCCGCTCCATGTACAAGTACCTCTCCGCTCCATGTACAAGTACCTCTCCGCTCAATGTACAAGTACATCTCCGCTCCATGTACAAGTACATCTCTGCTCCATGTACAAGTACCTCTCCGCTCAATGTACAAGTACATCTCCGCTCCATGTACAAGTACCTCTCCGCTCCATGTACAAGTACCTCTCCGGTCCATGTACAAGTACCTCTCCGCTCCATGTACAAGTACCTCTCCGCTCCATGTACAAGTACCTCTCCGCTCAATGTCAAGTGTCGACAGTACCTCTCCGCTCCATGTACAAATACCTCTCCGCTCTCATGTACAAGTACCTCTCCGCTCCATGTACAAGTACCTCTCCGCTCAATGTCAAGTGTCGACAGTACCTCTCCGCTCCATGTACAAATACCTCTCCGCTCCATGTACAAGTACGTCTCCGCTCTCATGTACAAGTACCTCTCCGCTCCATGTACAAGTAGCTCTCCGCTCAATGTACAAGTGTCGACAGTACCTTTCCGCTCCATGTACAAATACCTCTCCGCTCTCATGTACAAGTACCTCTCCGCTCCATGTACAAGTACCTCTCCGCTCAATGTACAAATACCTCTCCGCTCCATGTATAAGTACCTCTCCGCTCTATGTACAAGTACCTCTCCGCTCCATGTACAAGTACCTCTCCGCTCAATGTACAAATACCTCTCCGCTCCATGTACAAGTAGCTCTCCGCTGAATGTACAAGTGTCGACAGTACCTCTCCGCTCAATGTACAAGTACCTCTCCGCTCAATGTACAAATACCTCTCCGCTCCATGTACAAGTACCTCTCCGCTCAATGTCAAGTATCGACAGTACCTCTCCGCTCCATGTACAAGTACCTCTCCGCTGAATGTACAAGTGTCGACAGTACCTCTCCGCTCAATGTACAAGTACCTCTCCGCTCCATGTACAAGTACCTCTCCGCTCTCATGTACAAGTACCTCTCCGCTCCATGTACAAGTACCTCTCCGCTCAATGTACAAGTACCTCTGCGCTCCATGTACAAGTACCTCTCCGCTCAATGTACAAGTACCTCTCCGCTCAATGTACAAGTGTCGACAGTACCTCTCCGCTCCATGTACAAGTACCTCTCCGCTCAATGTACAAGTGTCGACAGTACCTCTACGCTCAATGTACAAGTACCTCTCCGCTGAATGTACAAGTGTCGACAGTACCTCTCCGCTCTCATGTACAAGTACCTCTCCAATCCATGTACAAGTACATCTCCGCTCCATGTACAAGTACATCTCCGCTCAATGTACAAGTACCTCTCCGCTCCATGTACAAGTACCTCTCCGCTCCATGTACAAGTACCTCTCCGCTCCATGTACAAGTACCTCTCCGCTCCATGTACAAGTACCTCTCCGCTCAATGTACAAGTACCTCTCCGCTCCATGTACAAGTACCTCTCCGCTCAATGTACAAGTACCTCTCCGCTCCATGTACAAGTACCTCTCCGCTCCATGTACAAGTACCTCTCCGCTCGATGTACAAGTACCTCTCCGCTCAATGTCAAGTATCGACAGTACCTCTCCGCTCCATGTACAAGTACCTCTCCGCTGAATGTACAAGTGTCGACAGTACCTCTCCGCTCAATGTACAAGTACCTCTCCGCTCCATGTACAAGTACCTCTCCGCTCTCATGTACAAGTACCTCTCCGCTCCATGTACAAGTACCTCTCCGCTCAATGTACAAGTACCTCTGCGCTCCATGTACAAGTACCTCTCCGCTCAATGTACAAGTACCTCTCCGCTCAATGTACAAGTGTCGACAGTACCTCTCCGCTCCATGTACAAGTACCTCTCCGCTCAATGTACAAGTGTCGACAGTACCTCTACGCTCAATGTACAAGTGTCGACAGTACCTCTCCGCTCTCATGTACAAGTACCTCTCCGATCCATGTACAAGTACATCTCCGCTCCATGTACAAGTACATCTCCGCTCAATGTACAAGTACCTCTCCGCTCCATGTACAAGTACCTCTCCGCTCCATGTACAAGTACCTCTCCGCTCCATGTACAAGTACCTCTCCGCTCCATGTACAAGTACCTCTCCGCTCAATGTACAAGTACCTCTCCGCTCCATGTACAAGTACCTCTCCGCTCAATGTACAAGTACCTCTCCGCTCCATGTACAAGTACCTCTCCGCTCCATGTACAAGTACCTCTCCGCTCCATGTACAAGTACCTCTCCGCTCCATGTACAAGTACATCTCTGCTCCATGTACAAGTACCTCTCCGCTCAATGTACAAGTACATCTCCGCTCCATGTACAAGTACCTCTCCGCTCCATGTACAAGTACATCTCCGCTCCATGTACAAGTACCTCTCCGCTCCATGTACAAGTACCTCTCCGCTCAATGTACAAGTACATCTCCGCTCCATGTACAAGTACATCTCTGCTCCATGTACAAGTACCTCTCCGCTCAATGTACAAGTACATCTCCGCTCCATGTACAAGTACCTCTCCGCTCCATGTACAAGTACCTCTCCGGTCCATGTACAAGTACCTCTCCGCTCCATGTACAAGTACCTCTCCGCTCCATGTACAAGTACCTCTCCGCTCAATGTCAAGTGTCGACAGTACCTCTCCGCTCCATGTACAAATACCTCTCCGCTCTCATGTACAAGTACCTCTCCGCTCCATGTACAAGTACCTCTCCGCTCAATGTCAAGTGTCGACAGTACCTCTCCGCTCCATGTACAAATACCTCTCCGCTCCATGTACAAGTACGTCTCCGCTCTCATGTACAAGTACCTCTCCGCTCCATGTACAAGTAGCTCTCCGCTCAATGTACAAGTGTCGACAGTACCTTTCCGCTCCATGTACAAATACCTCTCCGCTCTCATGTACAAGTACCTCTCCGCTCCATGTACAAGTACCTCTCCGCTCAATGTACAAATACCTCTCCGCTCCATGTATAAGTACCTCTCCGCTCTATGTACAAGTACCTCTCCGCTCCATGTACAAGTACCTCTCCGCTCAATGTACAAATACCTCTCCGCTCCATGTACAAGTAGCTCTCCGCTGAATGTACAAGTGTCGACAGTACCTCTCCGCTCAATGTACAAGTACCTCTCCGCTCAATGTACAAATACCTCTCCGCTCCATGTACAAGTACCTCTCCGCTCAATGTCAAGTATCGACAGTACCTCTCCGCTCCATGTACAAGTACCTCTCCGCTGAATGTACAAGTGTCGACAGTACCTCTCCGCTCAATGTACAAGTACCTCTCCGCTCCATGTACAAGTACCTCTCCGCTCTCATGTACAAGTACCTCTCCGCTCCATGTACAAGTACCTCTCCGCTCAATGTACAAGTACCTCTGCGCTCCATGTACAAGTACCTCTCCGCTCAATGTACAAGTACCTCTCCGCTCAATGTACAAGTGTCGACAGTACCTCTCCGCTCCATGTACAAGTACCTCTCCGCTCAATGTACAAGTGTCGACAGTACCTCTACGCTCAATGTACAAGTACCTCTCCGCTGAATGTACAAGTGTCGACAGTACCTCTCCGCTCTCATGTACAAGTACCTCTCCAATCCATGTACAAGTACATCTCCGCTCCATGTACAAGTACATCTCCGCTCAATGTACAAGTACCTCTCCGCTCCATGTACAAGTACCTCTCCGCTCCATGTACAAGTACCTCTCCGCTCCATGTACAAGTACCTCTCCGCTCCATGTACAAGTACCTCTCCGCTCAATGTACAAGTACCTCTCCGCTCCATGTACAAGTACCTCTCCGCTCAATGTACAAGTACCTCTCCGCTCCATGTACAAGTACCTCTCCGCTCCATGTACAAGTACCTCTCCGCTCGATGTACAAGTACCTCTCCGCTCAATGTCAAGTATCGACAGTACCTCTCCGCTCCATGTACAAGTACCTCTCCGCTGAATGTACAAGTGTCGACAGTACCTCTCCGCTCAATGTACAAGTACCTCTCCGCTCCATGTACAAGTACCTCTCCGCTCTCATGTACAAGTACCTCTCCGCTCCATGTACAAGTACCTCTCCGCTCAATGTACAAGTACCTCTGCGCTCCATGTACAAGTACCTCTCCGCTCAATGTACAAGTACCTCTCCGCTCAATGTACAAGTGTCGACAGTACCTCTCCGCTCCATGTACAAGTACCTCTCCGCTCAATGTACAAGTGTCGACAGTACCTCTACGCTCAATGTACAAGTGTCGACAGTACCTCTCCGCTCTCATGTACAAGTACCTCTCCGATCCATGTACAAGTACATCTCCGCTCCATGTACAAGTACATCTCCGCTCAATGTACAAGTACCTCTCCGCTCCATGTACAAGTACCTCTCCGCTCCATGTACAAGTACCTCTCCGATCCATGTACAAGTACCTCTCCGCTCCATGTACAAGTACCTCTCCGCTCAATGTACAAGTACCTCTCCGCTCCATGTACAAGTACCTCTCCGCTCAATGTACAAGTACCTCTCCGCTCCATGTACAAGTACCTCTCCGCTCCATGTACAAGTACCTCTCCGCTCCATGTACAAGTACCTCTCCGCTCCATGTACAAGTACATCTCTGCTCCATGTACAAGTACCTCTCCGCTCAATGTACAAGTACATCTCCGCTCCATGTACAAGTACCTCTCCGCTCCATGTACAAGTACATCTCCGCTCCATGTACAAGTACCTCTCCGCTCCATGTACAAGTACCTCTCCGCTCAATGTACAAGTACATCTCCGCTCCATGTACAAGTACATCTCTGCTCCATGTACAAGTACCTCTCCGCTCAATGTACAAGTACATCTCCGCTCCATGTACAAGTACCTCTCCGCTCCATGTACAAGTACCTCTCCGGTCCATGTACAAGTACCTCTCCGCTCCATGTACAAGTACCTCTCCGCTCCATGTACAAGTACCTCTCCGCTCAATGTCAAGTGTCGACAGTACCTCTCCGCTCCATGTACAAATACCTCTCCGCTCTCATGTACAAGTACCTCTCCGCTCCATGTACAAGTACCTCTCCGCTCAATGTCAAGTGTCGACAGTACCTCTCCGCTCCATGTACAAATACCTCTCCGCTCCATGTACAAGTACCTCTCCGCTCTCATGTACAAGTACCTCTCCACTCCATGTACAAGTAGCTCTCCGCTCAATGTACAAGTGTCGACAGTACCTTTCCGCTCCATGTACAAATACCTCTCCGCTCTCATGTACAAGTACCTCTCCGCTCCATGTACAAGTACCTCTCCGCTCAATGTACAAATACCTCTCCGCTCCATGTATAAGTACCTCTCCGCTCTTTGTACAAGTACCTCTCCGCTCCATGTACAAGTACCTCTCCGCTCAATGTACAAATACCTCTCCGCTCCATGTACAAGTAGCTCTCCGCTGAATGTACAAGTGTCGACAGTACCTCTCCGCTCAATGTACAAGTACCTCTCCGCTCAATGTACAAATACCTCTCCGCTCCATGTACAAGTACTTCTCCGCTCAATGTCAAGTATCGACAGTACCTCTCCGCTCCATGTACAAGTACCTCTCCGCTGAATGTACAAGTGTCGACAGTACCTCTCCGCTCAATGTACAAGTACCTCTCCGATCCATGTACAAGTACCTCTCCGCTCTCATGTACAAGTACCTCTCCGCTCCATGTACAAGTACCTCTCCGCTCAATGTACAAGTACCTCTGCGCTCCATGTACAAGTACCTCTCCGCTCAATGTACAAGTACCTCTCCGCTCAATGTACAAGTGTCGACAGTACCTCTCCGCTCCATGTACAAGTACCTCTCCGCTCAATGTACAAGTGTCGACAGTACCTCTACGCTCAATGTACAAGTGTCGACAGTACCTCTCCGCTCTCATGTACAAGTACCTCTCCGATCCATGTACAAGTACATCTCCGCTCCATGTACAAGTACATCTCCGCTCAATGTACAAGTACCTCTCCGCTCCATGTACAAGTACCTCTCCGCTCCATGTACAAGTACCTCTCCGCTCCATGTACAAGTACCTCTCCGCTCAATGTACAAGTACCTCTCCGCTCCATGTACAAGTACCTCTCCGCTCAATGTACAAGTACCTCTCCGCTCCATGTACAAGTACCTCTCCGCTCCATGTACAAGTACCTCTCCGCTCCATGTACAAGTACCTCTCCGCTCCATGTACAAGTACATCTCTGCTCCATGTACAAGTACCTCTCCGCTCAATGTACAAGTACATCTCCGCTCCATGTACAAGTACCTCTCCGCTCCATGTACAAGTACATCTCCGCTCCATGTACAAGTACCTCTCCGCTCCATGTACAAGTACCTCTCCGCTCAATGTACAAGTACATCTCCGCTCCATGTACAAGTACCTCTCCGCTCCATGTACAAGTACCTCTCCGGTCCATGTACAAGTACCTCTCCGCTCCATGTACAAGTACCTCTCCGCTCCATGTACAAGTACCTCTCCGCTCAATGTCAAGTGTCGACAGTACCTCTCCGCTCCATGTACAAATACCTCTCCGCTCCATGTACAAGTACCTCTCCGCTCTCATGTACAAGTACCTCTCCGCTCCATGTACAAGTAGCTCTCCGCTCAATGTACAAGTGTCGACAGTACCTTTCCGCTCCATGTACAAATACCTCTCCGCTCTCATGTACAAGTACCTCTCCGCTCCATGTACAAGTACCTCTCCGCTCAATGTACAAATACCTCTCCGCTCCATGTATAAGTACCTCTCCGCTCTATGTACAAGTACCTCTCCGCTCCATGTACAAGTACCTCTCCGCTCAATGTACAAATACCTCTCCGCTCCATGTACAAGTAGCTCTCCGCTGAATGTACAAGTGTCGACAGTACCTCTCCGCTCAATGTACAAGTACCTCTCCGCTCAATGTACAAATACCTCTCCGCTCCATGTACAAGTACCTCTCCGCTCAATGTCAAGTATCGACAGTACCTCTCCGCTCCATGTACAAGTACCTCTCCGCTGAATGTACAAGTGTCGACAGTACCTCTCCGCTCAATGTACAAGTACCTCTCCGCTCCATGTACAAGTACCTCTCCGCTCTCATGTACAAGTACCTCTCCGCTCCATGTACAAGTACCTCTCCGCTCAATGTACAAGTACCTCTGCGCTCCATGTACAAGTACCTCTCCGCTCAATGTACAAGTACCTCTCCGCTCAATGTACAAGTGTCGACAGTACCTCTCCGCTCCATGTACAAGTACCTCTCCGCTCAATGTACAAGTGTCGACAGTACCTCTACGCTCAATGTACAAGTACCTCTCCGCTGAATGTACAAGTGTCGACAGTACCTCTCCGCTCTCATGTACAAGTACCTCTCCGATCCATGTACAAGTACATCTCCGCTCCATGTACAAGTACATCTCCGCTCAATGTACAAGTACCTCTCCGCTCCATGTACAAGTACCTCTCCGCTCCATGTACAAGTACCTCTCCGCTCCATGTACAAGTACCTCTCCGCTCCATGTACAAGTACCTGTCCGCTCAATGTACAAGTACCTCTCCGCTCCATGTACAAGTACCTCTCCGCTCAATGTACAAGTACCTCTCCGCTCCATGTACAAGTACCTCTCCGCTCCATGTACAAGTACCTCTCCGCTCCATGTACAAGTACCTCTCCGCTCAATGTCAAGTATCGACAGTACCTCTCCGCTCCATGTACAAGTACCTCTCCGCTGAATGTACAAGTGTCGACAGTACCTCTCCGCTCAATGTACAAGTACCTCTCCGCTCCATGTACAAGTACCTCTCCGCTCTCATGTACAAGTACCTCTCCGCTCCATGTACAAGTACCTCTCCGCTCAATGTACAAGTACCTCTGCGCTCCATGTACAAGTACCTCTCCGCTCAATGTACAAGTACCTCTCCGCTCAATGTACAAGTGTCGACAGTACCTCTCCGCTCCATGTACAAGTACCTCTCCGCTCAATGTACAAGTGTCGACAGTACCTCTACGCTCAATGTACAAGTGTCGACAGTACCTCTCCGCTCCATGTACAAGTACCTCTCCGCTCAATGTACAAGTGTCGACAGTACCTCTACGCTCAATGTACAAGTGTCGACAGTACCTCTCCGCTCTCATGTAC
The DNA here is from genome assembly GCF_964638095.1 of Poromitra crassiceps. Classification (NCBI taxonomy): domain Eukaryota; kingdom Metazoa; phylum Chordata; class Actinopteri; order Beryciformes; family Melamphaidae; genus Poromitra; species Poromitra crassiceps. The sequence continues at coordinate 37,923 of NW_028151571.1, read as the reverse complement.
AAGTACCTCTCCGATCCATGTACAAGTACATCTCCGCTCCATGTACAAGTACATCTCCGCTCAATGTACAAGTACCTCTCCGCTCCATGTACAAGTACCTCTCCGCTCCATGTACAAGTACCTCTCCGCTCCATGTACAAGTACCTCTCCGCTCCATGTACAAGTACCTCTCCGCTCAATGTACAAGTACCTCTCCGCTCCATGTACAAGTACCTCTCCGCTCCATGTACAAGTACCTCTCCGCTCCATGTACAAGTACCTCTCCGCTCAATGTACAAGTACCTCTCCGCTCCATGTACAAGTACCTCTCCGCTCCATGTACAAGTACCTCTCCGCTCCATGTACAAGTACCTCTCCGCTCAATGTACAAGTACCTCTCCGCTCCCTGTACAAGTACATCTCCGCTCCATGTACAAGTACCTCTCCGCTCCATGTACAAGTACCTCTCCGCTCAATGTACAAGTGTCGACAGTACCTCTCCGCTCCATGTACAAGTACCTCTCCGCTCCATGTACAAGTACCTCTCCGCTCAATGTACAAGTGTCGACAGTACCTCTCCGCTCCATCTACAAGTACCTCTCCGCTCAATGTACAAGTACCTCTCCGCTGAATGTACAAGTACCTCTCCGCTCCATGTACAAGTACCTCTCCGCTCCATGTACAAATACCTCTCCGCTCCATGTACAAGTACCTCTCCGCTCCATGTACAAGCACCTCTCCGCTACATGTACAAGTACCTCTCCGCTCCATGTACAAGTACCTCTCCGCTCCATGTACAAGTACCTCTCCGCTCAATGTACAAGTACCTCTCCGCTCCATGTACAAATACCTCTCCGCTCCATGTACAAATACCTCTCCGCTCCATGTACAAGTACCTCTCCGCTCCATGTACCAGTACCTCTCCGCTCAATGTACAAGTACATCTCCGCTCAATGTACAAGTACATCTCCGCTCAATGTACAAGTACGTCTCCGCTCAATGTACAAGTACCTCTCCGCTCAATGTACAAGTACCTCTCCGCTCCATGTACAAGTACCTCTCCGCTCAATGTACAAGTACATCTCCGCTCCATGTACCAGTACCTCTCCGCTCAATGTACAAGTACCTCTCCGCTCAATGTACAAGTACATCTCCGCTCCATGTACAAGTACGTCTCCGCTCAATGTATAAGTACCTCTCCGCTCCATGTACAAGTACCTCTCCGCTCCATGTACAAGTACATCTCCGCTCCATGTACAAGTACATCTCCGCTCCATGTACAAGTACCTCTCCGCTCCATGTACAAGTACCTCTCCGCTCCATGTACAAGTACATCTCCGCTCCATGTACAAGTACCTCTCCGCTCAATGTACAAGTACATCTCCGCTCCATGTACAAGTACATCTCCACTCCATGTACAAGTACCTCTCCGCTCAATGTACAAGTACATCTCCGCTCCATGTACCAGTACCTCTCCGCTCAATGTACAAGTACATCTCCACTCCATGTACAAGTACCTCTCCGCTCAATGTACAAGTACATCTCCGCTCCATGTACCAGTACCTCTCCGCTCAATGTACAAGTACATCTCCACTCCATGTACAAGTACCTCTCCGCTCAATGTACAAGTACATCTCCGCTCCATGTACCAGTACCTCTCCGCTCAATGTACAAGTACATCTCCGCTCCATGTACAAGTACCTCTCCGCTCAATGTACAAGTACCTCTCCGCTCCATGTACAAGTACCTCTCCGCTCAATGTACAAATACCTCTCCGCTCCATGTATAAGTACCTCTCCGCTCTATGTACAAGTACCTCTCCGCTCCATGTACAAGTACCTCTCCGCTCAATGTACAAATACCTCTCCGCTCCATGTACAAGTAGCTCTCCGCTGAATGTACAAGTGTCGACAGTACCTCTCCGCTCAATGTACAAGTACCTCTCCGCTCAATGTACAAATACCTCTCCGCTCCATGTACAAGTACCTCTCCGCTCAATGTCAAGTATCGACAGTACCTCTCCGCTCCATGTACAAGTACCTCTCCGCTGAATGTACAAGTGTCGACAGTACCTCTCCGCTCAATGTACAAGTACCTCTCCGCTCCATGTACAAGTACCTCTCCGCTCTCATGTACAAGTACCTCTCCGCTCCATGTACAAGTACCTCTCCGCTCAATGTACAAGTACCTCTGCACTCCATGTACAAGTACCTCTCCGCTCAATGTACAAGTACCTCTCCGCTCAATGTACAAGTGTCGACAGTACCTCTCCGCTCCATGTACAAGTACCTCTCCGCTCAATGTACAAGTGTCGACAGTACCTCTACGCTCAATGTACAAGTGTCGACAGTACCTCTCCGCTCTCATGTACAAGTACCTCTCCGATCCATGTACAAGTACATCTCCGCTCCATGTACAAGTACATCTCCGCTCAATGTACAAGTACCTCTCCGCTCCATGTACAAGTACCTCTCCGCTCCATGTACAAGTACCTCTCCGCTCCATGTACAAGTACCTCTCCGCTCCATGTACAAGTACCTCTCCGCTCAATGTACAAGTACCTCTCCGCTCCATGTACAAGTACCTCTCCGCTCAATGTACAAGTACCTCTCCGCTCCATGTACAAGTACCTCTCCGCTCCATGTACAAGTACCTCTCCGCTCCATGTACAAGTACCTCTCCGCTCCATGTACAAGTACATCTCTGCTCCATGTACAAGTACCTCTCCGCTCAATGTACAAGTACATCTCCGCTCCATGTACAAGTACCTCTCCGCTCCATGTACAAGTACATCTCCGCTCCATGTACAAGTACCTCTCCGCTCCATGTACAAGTACCTCTCCGCTCAATGTACAAGTACATCTCCGCTCCATGTACAAGTACATCTCTGCTCCATGTACAAGTACCTCTCCGCTCAATGTACAAGTACATCTCCGCTCCATGTACAAGTACCTCTCCGCTCCATGTACAAGTACCTCTCCGGTCCATGTACAAGTACCTCTCCGCTCCATGTACAAGTACCTCTCCGCTCCATGTACAAGTACCTCTCCGCTCAATGTCAAGTGTCGACAGTACCTCTCCGCTCCATGTACAAATACCTCTCCGCTCTCATGTACAAGTACCTCTCCGCTCCATGTACAAGTACCTCTCCGCTCCATGTACAAGTACCTCTCCGCTCTCATGTACAAGTACCTCTCCGCTCCATGTACAAGTAGCTCTCCGCTCAATGTACAAGTGTCGACAGTACCTTTCCGCTCCATGTACAAATACCTCTCCGCTCTCATGTACAAGTACCTCTCCGCTCCATGTACAAGTACCTCTCCGCTCAATGTACAAATACCTCTCCGCTCCATGTATAAGTACCTCTCCGCTCTATGTACAAGTACCTCTCCGCTCCATGTACAAGTACCTCTCCGCTCAATGTACAAATACCTCTCCGCTCCATGTACAAGTAGCTCTCCGCTGAATGTACAAGTGTCGACAGTACCTCTCCGCTCAATGTACAAGTACCTCTCCGCTCAATGTACAAATACCTCTCCGCTCCATGTACAAGTACCTCTCCGCTCAATGTCAAGTATCGACAGTACCTCTCCGCTCCATGTACAAGTACCTCTCCGCTGAATGTACAAGTGTCGACAGTACCTCTCCGCTCAATGTACAAGTACCTCTCCGCTCCATGTACAAGTACCTCTCCGCTCTCATGTACAAGTACCTCTCCGCTCCATGTACAAGTACCTCTCCGCTCAATGTACAAGTACCTCTGCGCTCCATGTACAAGTACCTCTCCGCTCAATGTACAAGTACCTCTCCGCTCAATGTACAAGTGTCGACAGTACCTCTCCGCTCCATGTACAAGTACCTCTCCGCTCAATGTACAAGTGTCGACAGTACCTCTACGCTCAATGTACAAGTACCTCTCCGCTGAATGTACAAGTGTCGACAGTACCTCTCCGCTCTCATGTACAAGTACCTCTCCAATCCATGTACAAGTACATCTCCGCTCCATGTACAAGTACATCTCCGCTCAATGTACAAGTACCTCTCCGCTCCATGTACAAGTACCTCTCCGCTCCATGTACAAGTACCTCTCCGCTCCATGTACAAGTACCTCTCCGCTCCATGTACAAGTACCTCTCCGCTCAATGTACAAGTACCTCTCCGCTCAATGTACAAGTACCTCTCCGCTCAATGTACAAGTGTCGACAGTACCTCTCCGCTCCATGTACAAGTACCTCTCCGCTCAATGTACAAGTGTCGACAGTACCTCTACGCTCAATGTACAAGTGTCGACAGTACCTCTCCGCTCTCATGTACAAGTACCTCTCCGCTCCATGTACAAGTACCTCTCCGCTCAATGTACAAGTACCTCTGCGCTCCATGTACAAGTACCTCTCCGCTCAATGTACAAGTACCTCTCCGCTCAATGTACAAGTGTCGACAGTACCTCTCCGCTCCATGTACAAGTACCTCTCCGCTCAATGTACAAGTGTCGACAGTACCTCTACGCTCAATGTACAAGTGTCGACAGTACCTCTCCGCTCTCATGTACAAGTACCTCTCCGATCCATGTACAAGTACATCTCCGCTCCATGTACAAGTACATCTCCGCTCAATGTACAAGTACCTCTCCGCTCCATGTACAAGTACCTCTCCGCTCCATGTACAAGTACCTCTCCGCTCCATGTACAAGTACCTCTCCGCTCCATGTACAAGTACCTCTCCGCTCAATGTACAAGTACCTCTCCGCTCCATGTACAAGTACCTCTCCGCTCAATGTACAAGTACCTCTCCGCTCCATGTACAAGTACCTCTCCGCTCCATGTACAAGTACCTCTCCGCTCCATGTACAAGTACCTCTCCGCTCCATGTACAAGTACATCTCTGCTCCATGTACAAGTACCTCTCCGCTCAATGTACAAGTACATCTCCGCTCCATGTACAAGTACCTCTCCGCTCCATGTACAAGTACATCTCCGCTCCATGTACAAGTACCTCTCCGCTCCATGTACAAGTACCTCTCCGCTCAATGTACAAGTACATCTCCGCTCCATGTACAAGTACATCTCTGCTCCATGTACAAGTACCTCTCCGCTCAATGTACAAGTACATCTCCGCTCCATGTACAAGTACCTCTCCGCTCCATGTACAAGTACCTCTCCGGTCCATGTACAAGTACCTCTCCGCTCCATGTACAAGTACCTCTCCGCTCCATGTACAAGTACCTCTCCGCTCAATGTCAAGTGTCGACAGTACCTCTCCGCTCCATGTACAAATACCTCTCCGCTCTCATGTACAAGTACCTCTCCGCTCCATGTACAAGTACCTCTCCGCTCAATGTCAAGTGTCGACAGTACCTCTCCGCTCCATGTACAAATACCTCTCCGCTCCATGTACAAGTACGTCTCCGCTCTCATGTACAAGTACCTCTCCGCTCCATGTACAAGTAGCTCTCCGCTCAATGTACAAGTGTCGACAGTACCTTTCCGCTCCATGTACAAATACCTCTCCGCTCTCATGTACAAGTACCTCTCCGCTCCATGTACAAGTACCTCTCCGCTCAATGTACAAATACCTCTCCGCTCCATGTATAAGTACCTCTCCGCTCTATGTACAAGTACCTCTCCGCTCCATGTACAAGTACCTCTCCGCTCAATGTACAAATACCTCTCCGCTCCATGTACAAGTAGCTCTCCGCTGAATGTACAAGTGTCGACAGTACCTCTCCGCTCAATGTACAAGTACCTCTCCGCTCAATGTACAAATACCTCTCCGCTCCATGTACAAGTACCTCTCCGCTCAATGTCAAGTATCGACAGTACCTCTCCGCTCCATGTACAAGTACCTCTCCGCTGAATGTACAAGTGTCGACAGTACCTCTCCGCTCAATGTACAAGTACCTCTCCGCTCCATGTACAAGTACCTCTCCGCTCTCATGTACAAGTACCTCTCCGCTCCATGTACAAGTACCTCTCCGCTCAATGTACAAGTACCTCTGCGCTCCATGTACAAGTACCTCTCCGCTCAATGTACAAGTACCTCTCCGCTCAATGTACAAGTGTCGACAGTACCTCTCCGCTCCATGTACAAGTACCTCTCCGCTCAATGTACAAGTGTCGACAGTACCTCTACGCTCAATGTACAAGTACCTCTCCGCTGAATGTACAAGTGTCGACAGTACCTCTCCGCTCTCATGTACAAGTACCTCTCCAATCCATGTACAAGTACATCTCCGCTCCATGTACAAGTACATCTCCGCTCAATGTACAAGTACCTCTCCGCTCCATGTACAAGTACCTCTCCGCTCCATGTACAAGTACCTCTCCGCTCCATGTACAAGTACCTCTCCGCTCCATGTACAAGTACCTCTCCGCTCAATGTACAAGTACCTCTCCGCTCCATGTACAAGTACCTCTCCGCTCAATGTACAAGTACCTCTCCGCTCCATGTACAAGTACCTCTCCGCTCCATGTACAAGTACCTCTCCGCTCAATGTCAAGTATCGACAGTACCTCTCCGCTCCATGTACAAGTACCTCTCCGCTGAATGTACAAGTGTCGACAGTACCTCTCCGCTCAATGTACAAGTACCTCTCCGCTCCATGTACAAGTACCTCTCCGCTCTCATGTACAAGTACCTCTCCGCTCCATGTACAAGTACCTCTCCGCTCAATGTACAAGTACCTCTGCGCTCCATGTACAAGTACCTCTCCGCTCAATGTACAAGTACCTCTCCGCTCAATGTACAAGTGTCGACAGTACCTCTCCGCTCCATGTACAAGTACCTCTCCGCTCAATGTACAAGTGTCGACAGTACCTCTACGCTCAATGTACAAGTGTCGACAGTACCTCTCCGCTCTCATGTACAAGTACCTCTCCGATCCATGTACAAGTACATCTCCGCTCCATGTACAAGTACATCTCCGCTCAATGTACAAGTACCTCTCCGCTCCATGTACAAGTACCTCTCCGCTCCATGTACAAGTACCTCTCCGATCCATGTACAAGTACCTCTCCGCTCCATGTACAAGTACCTCTCCGCTCAATGTACAAGTACCTCTCCGCTCCATGTACAAGTACCTCTCCGCTCAATGTACAAGTACCTCTCCGCTCCATGTACAAGTACCTCTCCGCTCCATGTACAAGTACCTCTCCGCTCCATGTACAAGTACCTCTCCGCTCCATGTACAAGTACATCTCTGCTCCATGTACAAGTACCTCTCCGCTCAATGTACAAGTACATCTCCGCTCCATGTACAAGTACCTCTCCGCTCCATGTACAAGTACATCTCCGCTCCATGTACAAGTACCTCTCCGCTCCATGTACAAGTACCTCTCCGCTCAATGTACAAGTACATCTCCGCTCCATGTACAAGTACATCTCTGCTCCATGTACAAGTACCTCTCCGCTCAATGTACAAGTACATCTCCGCTCCATGTACAAGTACCTCTCCGCTCCATGTACAAGTACCTCTCCGGTCCATGTACAAGTACCTCTCCGCTCCATGTACAAGTACTTCTCCGCTCCATGTACAAGTACCTCTCCGCTCAATGTCAAGTGTCGACAGTACCTCTCCGCTCCATGTACAAATACCTCTCCGCTCTCATGTACAAGTACCTCTCCGCTCCATGTACAAGTACCTCTCCGCTCAATGTCAAGTGTCGACAGTACCTCTCCGCTCCATGTACAAATACCTCTCCGCTCCATGTACAAGTACCTCTCCGCTCTCATGTACAAGTACCTCTCCGCTCCATGTACAAGTAGCTCTCCGCTCAATGTACAAGTGTCGACAGTACCTTTCCGCTCCATGTACAAATACCTCTCCGCTCTCATGTACAAGTACCTCTCCGCTCCATGTACAAGTACATCTCCGCTCAATGTACAAATACCTCTCCGCTCCATGTATAAGTACCTCTCCGCTCTATGTACAAGTACCTCTCCGCTCCATGTACAAGTACCTCTCCGCTCAATGTACAAATACCTCTCCGCTCCATGTACAAGTAGCTCTCCGCTGAATGTACAAGTGTCGACAGTACCTCTCCGCTCAATGTACAAGTACCTCTCCGCTCAATGTACAAATACCTCTCCGCTCCATGTACAAGTACTTCTCCGCTCAATGTCAAGTATCGACAGTACCTCTCCGCTCCATGTACAAGTACCTCTCCGCTGAATGTACAAGTGTCGACAGTACCTCTCCGCTCAATGTACAAGTACCTCTCCGCTCCATGTACAAGTACCTCTCCGCTCTCATGTACAAGTACCTCTCCGCTCCATGTACAAGTACCTCTCCGCTCAATGTACAAGTACCTCTGCGCTCCATGTACAAGTACCTCTCCGCTCAATGTACAAGTACCTCTCCGCTCAATGTACAAGTGTCGACAGTACCTCTCCGCTCCATGTACAAGTACCTCTCCGCTCAATGTACAAGTGTCGACAGTACCTCTACGCTCAATGTACAAGTGTCGACAGTACCTCTCCGCTCTCATGTACAAGTACCTCTCCGATCCATGTACAAGTACATCTCCGCTCCATGTACAAGTACATCTCCGCTCAATGTACAAGTACCTCTCCGCTCCATGTACAAGTACCTCTCCGCTCCATGTACAAGTACCTCTCCGCTCCATGTACAAGTACCTCTCCGCTCAATGTACAAGTACCTCTCCGCTCCATGTACAAGTACCTCTCCGCTCAATGTACAAGTACCTCTCCGCTCCATGTACAAGTACCTCTCCGCTCCATGTACAAGTACCTCTCCGCTCCATGTACAAGTACCTCTCCGCTCCATGTACAAGTACATCTCTGCTCCATGTACAAGTACCTCTCCGCTCAATGTACAAGTACATCTCCGCTCCATGTACAAGTACCTCTCCGCTCCATGTACAAGTACATCTCCGCTCCATGTACAAGTACCTCTCCGCTCCATGTACAAGTACCTCTCCGCTCCATGTACAAGTACATCTCCGCTCCATGTACAAGTACCTCTCCGCTCCATGTACAAGTACCTCTCCGGTCCATGTACAAGTACCTCTCCGCTCCATGTACAAGTACCTCTCCGCTCCATGTACAAGTACCTCTCCGCTCAATGTCAAGTGTCGACAGTACCTCTCCGCTCCATGTACAAATACCTCTCCGCTCCATGTACAAGTACCTCTCCGCTCTCATGTACAAGTACCTCTCCGCTCCATGTACAAGTAGCTCTCCGCTCAATGTACAAGTGTCGACAGTACCTTTCCGCTCCATGTACAAATACCTCTCCGCTCTCATGTACAAGTACCTCTCCGCTCCATGTACAAGTACCTCTCCGCTCAATGTACAAATACCTCTCCGCTCCATGTATAAGTACCTCTCCGCTCTATGTACAAGTACCTCTCCGCTCCATGTACAAGTACCTCTCCGCTCAATGTACAAATACCTCTCCGCTCCATGTACAAGTAGCTCTCCGCTGAATGTACAAGTGTCGACAGTACCTCTCCGCTCAATGTACAAGTACCTCTCCGCTCAATGTACAAATACCTCTCGCTCCATGTACAAGTACCTCTCCGCTCAATGTCAAGTATCGACAGTACCTCTCCGCTCCATGTACAAGTACCTCTCCGCTGAATGTACAAGTGTCGACAGTACCTCTCCGCTCAATGTACAAGTACCTCTCCGCTCCATGTACAAGTACCTCTCCGCTCTCATGTACAAGTACCTCTCCGCTCCATGTACAAGTACCTCTCCGCTCAATGTACAAGTACCTCTGCGCTCCATGTACAAGTACCTCTCCGCTCAATGTACAAGTACCTCTCCGCTCAATGTACAAGTGTCGACAGTACCTCTCCGCTCCATGTACAAGTACCTCTCCGCTCAATGTACAAGTGTCGACAGTACCTCTACGCTCAATGTACAAGTACCTCTCCGCTGAATGTACAAGTGTCGACAGTACCTCTCCGCTCTCATGTACAAGTACCTCTCCGATCCATGTACAAGTACATCTCCGCTCCATGTACAAGTACATCTCCGCTCAATGTACAAGTACCTCTCCGCTCCATGTACAAGTACCTCTCCGCTCCATGTACAAGTACCTCTCCGCTCCATGTACAAGTACCTCTCCGCTCCATGTACAAGTACCTCTCCGCTCAATGTACAAGTACCTCTCCGCTCCATGTACAAGTACCTCTCCGCTCAATGTACAAGTACCTCTCCGCTCCATGTACAAGTACCTCTCCGCTCCATGTACAAGTACCTCTCCGCTCCATGTACAAGTACCTCTCCGCTCAATGTCAAGTATCGACAGTACCTCTCCGCTCCATGTACAAGTACCTCTCCGCTGAATGTACAAGTGTCGACAGTACCTCTCCGCTCAATGTACAAGTACCTCTCCGCTCCATGTACAAGTACCTCTCCGCTCTCATGTACAAGTACCTCTCCGCTCCATGTACAAGTACCTCTCCGCTCAATGTACAAGTACCTCTGCGCTCCATGTACAAGTACCTCTCCGCTCAATGTACAAGTACCTCTCCGCTCAATGTACAAGTGTCGACAGTACCTCTCCGCTCCATGTACAAGTACCTCTCCGCTCAATGTACAAGTGTCGACAGTACCTCTACGCTCAATGTACAAGTGTCGACAGTACCTCTCCGCTCTCATGTACAAGTACCTCTCCGATCCATGTACAAGTACATCTCCGCTCCATGTACAAGTACATCTCCGCTCAATGTACAAGTACCTCTCCGCTCCATGTACAAGTACCTCTCCGCTCCATGTACAAGTACCTCTCCGCTCCATGTACAAGTACCTCTCCGCTCCATGTACAAGTACCTCTCCGCTCAATGTACAAGTACCTCTCCGCTCCATGTACAAGTACCTCTCCGCTCCATGTACAAGTACCTCTCCGCTCCATGTACAAGTACCTCTCCGCTCAATGTACAAGTACCTCTCCGCTCCATGTACAAGTACCTCTCCGCTCCATGTACAAGTACCTCTCCGCTCCATGTACAAGTACCTCTCCGCTCAATGTACAAGTACCTCTCCGCTCCCTGTACAAGTACATCTCCGCTCCATGTACAAGTACCTCTCCGCTCCATGTACAAGTACCTCTCCGCTCAATGTACAAGTGTCGACAGTACCTCTCCGCTCCATGTACAAGTACCTCTCCGCTCCATGTACAAGTACCTCTCCGCTCAATGTACAAGTGTCGACAGTACCTCTCCGCTCCATCTACAAGTACCTCTCCGCTCAATGTACAAGTACCTCTCCGCTGAATGTACAAGTACCTCTCCGCTCCATGTACAAGTACCTCTCCGCTCCATGTACAAATACCTCTCCGCTCCATGTACAAGTACCTCTCCGCTCCATGTACAAGCACCTCTCCGCTACATGTACAAGTACCTCTCCGCTCCATGTACAAGTACCTCTCCGCTCCATGTACAAGTACCTCTCCGCTCAATGTACAAGTACCTCTCCGCTCCATGTACAAATACCTCTCCGCTCCATGTACAAATACCTCTCCGCTCCATGTACAAGTACCTCTCCGCTCCATGTACCAGTACCTCTCCGCTCAATGTACAAGTACATCTCCGCTCAATGTACAAGTACATCTCCGCTCAATGTACAAGTACGTCTCCGCTCAATGTACAAGTACCTCTCCGCTCAATGTACAAGTACCTCTCCGCTCCATGTACAAGTACCTCTCCGCTCAATGTACAAGTACATCTCCGCTCCATGTACCAGTACCTCTCCGCTCAATGTACAAGTACCTCTCCGCTCAATGTACAAGTACATCTCCGCTCCATGTACAAGTACGTCTCCGCTCAATGTATAAGTACCTCTCCGCTCCATGTACAAGTACCTCTCCGCTCCATGTACAAGTACATCTCCGCTCAATGTACAAGTACCTCTCCGCTCCATGTACAAGTACCTCTCCGCTCCATGTACAAGTACCTCTCCGCTCCATGTACAAGTACCTCTCCGCTCCATGTACAAGTACCTCTCCGCTCCATGTACAAGTACCTCTCCGCTCAATGTACAAGTACCTCTCCGCTCCCTGTACAAGTACATCTCCGCTCCATGTACAAGTGTCGACAGTACCTCTACGCTCAATGTACAAGTGTCGACAGTACCTCTCCGCTCTCATGTACAAGTACCTCTCCGATCCATGTACAAGTACATCTCCGCTCCATGTACAAGTACATCTCCGCTCAATGTACAAGTACCTCTCCGCTCCATGTACAAGTACCTCTCCGCTCCATGTACAAGTACCTCTCCGCTCCATGTACAAGTACCTCTCCGCTCCATGTACAAGTACCTCTCCGCTCAATGTACAAGTACCTCTCCGCTCCATGTACAAGTACCTCTCCGCTCCATGTACAAGTACCTCTCCGCTCCATGTACAAGTACCTCTCCGCTCAATGTACAAGTACCTCTCCGCTCCATGTACAAGTACCTCTCCGCTCCATGTACAAGTACCTCTCCGCTCCATGTACAAGTACCTCTCCGCTCAATGTACAAGTACCTCTCCGCTCCCTGTACAAGTACATCTCCGCTCAATGTACAAATACCTCTCCGCTCCATGTACAAGTAGCTCTCCGCTGAATGTACAAGTGTCGACAGTACCTCTCCGCTCAATGTACAAGTACCTCTCCGCTCAATGTACAAATACCTCTCCGCTCCATGTACAAGTAGCTCTCCGCTGAATGTACAAGTGTCGACAGTACCTCTCCGCTCAATGTACAAGTACCTCTCCGCTCAATGTACAAATACCTCTCCGCTCCATGTACAAGTACCTCTCCGCTCAATGTCAAGTATCGACAGTACCTCTCCGCTCCATGTACAAGTACCTCTCCGCTGAATGTACAAGTGTCGACAGTACCTCTCCGCTCAATGTACAAGTACCTCTCCGCTCCATGTACAAGTACCTCTCCGCTCTCATGTACAAGTACCTCTCCGCTCCATGTACAAGTACCTCTCCGCTCAATGTACAAGTACCTCTGCGCTCCATGTACAAGTACCTCTCCGCTCAATGTACAAGTACCTCTCCGCTCAATGTACAAGTGTCGACAGTACCTCTCCGCTCCATGTACAAGTACCTCTCCGCTCAATGTACAAGTGTCGACAGTACCTCTACGCTCAATGTACAAGTACCTCTCCGCTGAATGTACAAGTGTCGACAGTACCTCTCCGCTCTCATGTACAAGTACCTCTCCAATCCATGTACAAGTACATCTCCGCTCCATGTACAAGTACATCTCCGCTCAATGTACAAGTACCTCTCCGCTCCATGTACAAGTACCTCTCCGCTCCATGTACAAGTACCTCTCCGCTCCATGTACAAGTACCTCTCCGCTCCATGTACAAGTACCTCTCCGCTCAATGTACAAGTACCTCTCCGCTCCATGTACAAGTACCTCTCCGCTCAATGTACAAGTACCTCTCCGCTCCATGTACAAGTACCTCTCCGCTCCATGTACAAGTACCTCTCCGCTCAATGTCAAGTATCGACAGTACCTCTCCGCTCCATGTACAAGTACCTCTCCGCTGAATGTACAAGTGTCGACAGTACCTCTCCGCTCAATGTACAAGTACCTCTCCGCTCCATGTACAAGTACCTCTCCGCTCTCATGTACAAGTACCTCTCCGCTCCATGTACAAGTACCTCTCCGCTCAATGTACAAGTACCTCTGCGCTCCATGTACAAGTACCTCTCCGCTCAATGTACAAGTACCTCTCCGCTCAATGTACAAGTGTCGACAGTACCTCTCCGCTCCATGTACAAGTACCTCTCCGCTCAATGTACAAGTGTCGACAGTACCTCTACGCTCAATGTACAAGTGTCGACAGTACCTCTCCGCTCTCATGTACAAGTACCTCTCCGATCCATGTACAAGTACATCTCCGCTCCATGTACAAGTACATCTCCGCTCAATGTACAAGTACCTCTCCGCTCCATGTACAAGTACCTCTCCGCTCCATGTACAAGTACCTCTCCGATCCATGTACAAGTACCTCTCCGCTCCATGTACAAGTACCTCTCCGCTCAATGTACAAGTACCTCTCCGCTCCATGTACAAGTACCTCTCCGCTCAATGTACAAGTACCTCTCCGCTCCATGTACAAGTACCTCTCCGCTCCATGTACAAGTACCTCTCCGCTCCATGTACAAGTACCTCTCCGCTCCATGTACAAGTACATCTCTGCTCCATGTACAAGTACCTCTCCGCTCAATGTACAAGTACATCTCCGCTCCATGTACAAGTACCTCTCCGCTCCATGTACAAGTACATCTCCGCTCCATGTACAAGTACCTCTCCGCTCCATGTACAAGTACCTCTCCGCTCAATGTACAAGTACATCTCCGCTCCATGTACAAGTACATCTCTGCTCCATGTACAAGTACCTCTCCGCTCAATGTACAAGTACATCTCCGCTCCATGTACAAGTACCTCTCCGCTCCATGTACAAGTACCTCTCCGGTCCATGTACAAGTACCTCTCCGCTCCATGTACAAGTACTTCTCCGCTCCATGTACAAGTACCTCTCCGCTCAATGTCAAGTGTCGACAGTACCTCTCCGCTCCATGTACAAATACCTCTCCGCTCTCATGTACAAGTACCTCTCCGCTCCATGTACAAGTACCTCTCCGCTCAATGTCAAGTGTCGACAGTACCTCTCCGCTCCATGTACAAATACCTCTCCGCTCCATGTACAAGTACCTCTCCGCTCTCATGTACAAGTACCTCTCCGCTCCATGTACAAGTAGCTCTCCGCTCAATGTACAAGTGTCGACAGTACCTTTCCGCTCCATGTACAAATACCTCTCCGCTCTCATGTACAAGTACCTCTCCGCTCCATGTACAAGTACATCTCCGCTCAATGTACAAATACCTCTCCGCTCCATGTATAAGTACCTCTCCGCTCTATGTACAAGTACCTCTCCGCTCCATGTACAAGTACCTCTCCGCTCAATGTACAAATACCTCTCCGCTCCATGTACAAGTAGCTCTCCGCTGAATGTACAAGTGTCGACAGTACCTCTCCGCTCAATGTACAAGTACCTCTCCGCTCAATGTACAAATACCTCTCCGCTCCATGTACAAGTACTTCTCCGCTCAATGTCAAGTATCGACAGTACCTCTCCGCTCCATGTACAAGTACCTCTCCGCTGAATGTACAAGTGTCGACAGTACCTCTCCGCTCAATGTACAAGTACCTCTCCGCTCCATGTACAAGTACCTCTCCGCTCTCATGTACAAGTACCTCTCCGCTCCATGTACAAGTACCTCTCCGCTCAATGTACAAGTACCTCTGCGCTCCATGTACAAGTACCTCTCCGCTCAATGTACAAGTACCTCTCCGCTCAATGTACAAGTGTCGACAGTACCTCTCCGCTCCATGTACAAGTACCTCTCCGCTCAATGTACAAGTGTCGACAGTACCTCTACGCTCAATGTACAAGTGTCGACAGTACCTCTCCGCTCTCATGTACAAGTACCTCTCCGATCCATGTACAAGTACATCTCCGCTCCATGTACAAGTACATCTCCGCTCAATGTACAAGTACCTCTCCGCTCCATGTACAAGTACCTCTCCGCTCCATGTACAAGTACCTCTCCGCTCCATGTACAAGTACCTCTCCGCTCAATGTACAAGTACCTCTCCGCTCCATGTACAAGTACCTCTCCGCTCAATGTACAAGTACCTCTCCGCTCCATGTACAAGTACCTCTCCGCTCCATGTACAAGTACCTCTCCGCTCCATGTACAAGTACCTCTCCGCTCCATGTACAAGTACATCTCTGCTCCATGTACAAGTACCTCTCCGCTCAATGTACAAGTACATCTCCGCTCCATGTACAAGTACCTCTCCGCTCCATGTACAAGTACATCTCCGCTCCATGTACAAGTACCTCTCCGCTCCATGTACAAGTACCTCTCCGCTCCATGTACAAGTACATCTCCGCTCCATGTACAAGTACCTCTCCGCTCCATGTACAAGTACCTCTCCGGTCCATGTACAAGTACCTCTCCGCTCCATGTACAAGTACCTCTCCGCTCCATGTACAAGTACCTCTCCGCTCAATGTCAAGTGTCGACAGTACCTCTCCGCTCCATGTACAAATACCTCTCCGCTCCATGTACAAGTACCTCTCCGCTCTCATGTACAAGTACCTCTCCGCTCCATGTACAAGTAGCTCTCCGCTCAATGTACAAGTGTCGACAGTACCTTTCCGCTCCATGTACAAATACCTCTCCGCTCTCATGTACAAGTACCTCTCCGCTCCATGTACAAGTACCTCTCCGCTCAATGTACAAATACCTCTCCGCTCCATGTATAAGTACCTCTCCGCTCTATGTACAAGTACCTCTCCGCTCCATGTACAAGTACCTCTCCGCTCAATGTACAAATACCTCTCCGCTCCATGTACAAGTAGCTCTCCGCTGAATGTACAAGTGTCGACAGTACCTCTCCGCTCAATGTACAAGTACCTCTCCGCTCAATGTACAAATACCTCTCGCTCCATGTACAAGTACCTCTCCGCTCAATGTCAAGTATCGACAGTACCTCTCCGCTCCATGTACAAGTACCTCTCCGCTGAATGTACAAGTGTCGACAGTACCTCTCCGCTCAATGTACAAGTACCTCTCCGCTCCATGTACAAGTACCTCTCCGCTCTCATGTACAAGTACCTCTCCGCTCCATGTACAAGTACCTCTCCGCTCAATGTACAAGTACCTCTGCGCTCCATGTACAAGTACCTCTCCGCTCAATGTACAAGTACCTCTCCGCTCAATGTACAAGTGTCGACAGTACCTCTCCGCTCCATGTACAAGTACCTCTCCGCTCAATGTACAAGTGTCGACAGTACCTCTACGCTCAATGTACAAGTACCTCTCCGCTGAATGTACAAGTGTCGACAGTACCTCTCCGCTCTCATGTACAAGTACCTCTCCGATCCATGTACAAGTACATCTCCGCTCCATGTACAAGTACATCTCCGCTCAATGTACAAGTACCTCTCCGCTCCATGTACAAGTACCTCTCCGCTCCATGTACAAGTACCTCTCCGCTCCATGTACAAGTACCTCTCCGCTCCATGTACAAGTACCTCTCCGCTCAATGTACAAGTACCTCTCCGCTCCATGTACAAGTACCTCTCCGCTCAATGTACAAGTACCTCTCCGCTCCATGTACAAGTACCTCTCCGCTCCATGTACAAGTACCTCTCCGCTCCATGTACAAGTACCTCTCCGCTCAATGTCAAGTATCGACAGTACCTCTCCGCTCCATGTACAAGTACCTCTCCGCTGAATGTACAAGTGTCGACAGTACCTCTCCGCTCAATGTACAAGTACCTCTCCGCTCCATGTACAAGTACCTCTCCGCTCTCATGTACAAGTACCTCTCCGCTCCATGTACAAGTACCTCTCCGCTCAATGTACAAGTACCTCTGCGCTCCATGTACAAGTACCTCTCCGCTCAATGTACAAGTACCTCTCCGCTCAATGTACAAGTGTCGACAGTACCTCTCCGCTCCATGTACAAGTACCTCTCCGCTCAATGTACAAGTGTCGACAGTACCTCTACGCTCAATGTACAAGTGTCGACAGTACCTCTCCGCTCTCATGTACAAGTACCTCTCCGATCCATGTACAAGTACATCTCCGCTCCATGTACAAGTACATCTCCGCTCAATGTACAAGTACCTCTCCGCTCCATGTACAAGTACCTCTCCGCTCCATGTACAAGTACCTCTCCGCTCCATGTACAAGTACCTCTCCGCTCCATGTACAAGTACCTCTCCGCTCAATGTACAAGTACCTCTCCGCTCCATGTACAAGTACCTCTCCGCTCCATGTACAAGTACCTCTCCGCTCCATGTACAAGTACCTCTCCGCTCAATGTACAAGTACCTCTCCGCTCCATGTACAAGTACCTCTCCGCTCCATGTACAAGTACCTCTCCGCTCCATGTACAAGTACCTCTCCGCTCAATGTACAAGTACCTCTCCGCTCCCTGTACAAGTACATCTCCGCTCCATGTACAAGTACCTCTCCGCTCCATGTACAAGTACCTCTCCGCTCAATGTACAAGTGTCGACAGTACCTCTCCGCTCCATGTACAAGTACCTCTCCGCTCCATGTACAAGTACCTCTCCGCTCAATGTACAAGTGTCGACAGTACCTCTCCGCTCCATCTACAAGTACCTCTCCGCTCAATGTACAAGTACCTCTCCGCTGAATGTACAAGTACCTCTCCGCTCCATGTACAAGTACCTCTCCGCTCCATGTACAAATACCTCTCCGCTCCATGTACAAGTACCTCTCCGCTCCATGTACAAGCACCTCTCCGCTACATGTACAAGTACCTCTCCGCTCCATGTACAAGTACCTCTCCGCTCCATGTACAAGTACCTCTCCGCTCAATGTACAAGTACCTCTCCGCTCCATGTACAAATACCTCTCCGCTCCATGTACAAATACCTCTCCGCTCCATGTACAAGTACCTCTCCGCTCCATGTACCAGTACCTCTCCGCTCAATGTACAAGTACATCTCCGCTCAATGTACAAGTACATCTCCGCTCAATGTACAAGTACGTCTCCGCTCAATGTACAAGTACCTCTCCGCTCAATGTACAAGTACCTCTCCGCTCCATGTACAAGTACCTCTCCGCTCAATGTACAAGTACATCTCCGCTCCATGTACCAGTACCTCTCCGCTCAATGTACAAGTACCTCTCCGCTCAATGTACAAGTACATCTCCGCTCCATGTACAAGTACGTCTCCGCTCAATGTATAAGTACCTCTCCGCTCCATGTACAAGTACCTCTCCGCTCCATGTACAAGTACATCTCCGCTCAATGTACAAGTACCTCTCCGCTCCATGTACAAGTACCTCTCCGCTCCATGTACAAGTACCTCTCCGCTCCATGTACAAGTACCTCTCCGCTCCATGTACAAGTACCTCTCCGCTCCATGTACAAGTACCTCTCCGCTCAATGTACAAGTACCTCTCCGCTCCCTGTACAAGTACATCTCCGCTCCATGTACAAGTACCTCTCCGCTCCATGTACAAGTACCTCTCCGCTCAATGTACAAGTGTCGACAGTACCTCTACGCTCAATGTACAAGTGTCGACAGTACCTCTCCGCTCTCATGTACAAGTACCTCTCCGATCCATGTACAAGTACATCTCCGCTCCATGTACAAGTACATCTCCGCTCAATGTACAAGTACCTCTCCGCTCCATGTACAAGTACCTCTCCGCTCCATGTACAAGTACCTCTCCGCTCCATGTACAAGTACCTCTCCGCTCCATGTACAAGTACCTCTCCGCTCAATGTACAAGTACCTCTCCGCTCCATGTACAAGTACCTCTCCGCTCCATGTACAAGTACCTCTCCGCTCCATGTACAAGTACCTCTCCGCTCAATGTACAAGTACCTCTCCGCTCCATGTACAAGTACCTCTCCGCTCCATGTACAAGTACCTCTCCGCTCAATGTACAAGTACCTCTCCGCTCCCTGTACAAGTACATCTCCGCTCCATGTACAAGTACCTCTCCGCTCCATGTACAAGTACCTCTCCGCTCAATGTACAAGTGTCGACAGTACCTCTCCGCTCCATGTACAAGTACCTCTCCGCTCCATGTACAAGTACCTCTCCGCTCAATGTACAAGTGTCGACAGTACCTCTCCGCTCCATCTACAAGTACCTCTCCGCTCAATGTACAAGTACCTCTCCGCTGAATGTACAAGTACCTCTCCGCTCCATGTACAAGTACCTCTCCGCTCCATGTACAAATACCTCTCCGCTCCATGTACAAGTACCTCTCCGCTCCATGTACAAGCACCTCTCCGCTACATGTACAAGTACCTCTCCGCTCCATGTACAAGTACCTCTCCGCTCCATGTACAAGTACCTCTCCGCTCAATGTACAAGTACCTCTCCGCTCCATGTACAAATACCTCTCCGCTCCATGTACAAATACCTCTCCGCTCCATGTACAAGTACCTCTCCGCTCCATGTACCAGTACCTCTCCGCTCAATGTACAAGTACATCTCCGCTCAATGTACAAGTACATCTCCGCTCAATGTACAAGTACGTCTCCGCTCAATGTACAAGTACCTCTCCGCTCAATGTACAAGTACCTCTCCGCTCCATGTACAAGTACCTCTCCGCTCAATGTACAAGTACATCTCCGCTCCATGTACCAGTACCTCTCCGCTCAATGTACAAGTACCTCTCCGCTCAATGTACAAGTACATCTCCGCTCCATGTACAAGTACGTCTCCGCTCAATGTATAAGTACCTCTCCGCTCCATGTACAAGTACCTCTCCGCTCCATGTACAAGTACATCTCCGCTCCATGTACAAGTACATCTCCGCTCCATGTACAAGTACCTCTCCGCTCCATGTACAAGTACCTCTCCGCTCCATGTACAAGTACATCTCCGCTCCATGTACAAGTACCTCTCCGCTCAATGTACAAGTACATCTCCGCTCCATGTACAAGTACATCTCCACTCCATGTACAAGTACCTCTCCGCTCAATGTACAAGTACATCTCCGCTCCATGTACCAGTACCTCTCCGCTCAATGTACAAGTACATCTCCACTCCATGTACAAGTACCTCTCCGCTCAATGTACAAGTACATCTCCGCTCCATGTACCAGTACCTCTCCGCTCAATGTACAAGTACATCTCCACTCCATGTACAAGTACCTCTCCGCTCAATGTACAAGTACATCTCCGCTCCATGTACCAGTACCTCTCCGCTCAATGTACAAGTACATCTCCGCTCCATGTACAAGTACCTCTCCGCTCAATGTACAAGTACCTCTCCGCTCCATGTACAAGTACCTCTCCGCTCAATGTACAAATACCTCTCCGCTCCATGTATAAGTACCTCTCCGCTCTATGTACAAGTACCTCTCCGCTCCATGTACAAGTACCTCTCCGCTCAATGTACAAATACCTCTCCGCTCCATGTACAAGTAGCTCTCCGCTGAATGTACAAGTGTCGACAGTACCTCTCCGCTCAATGTACAAGTACCTCTCCGCTCAATGTACAAATACCTCTCCGCTCCATGTACAAGTACCTCTCCGCTCAATGTCAAGTATCGACAGTACCTCTCCGCTCCATGTACAAGTACCTCTCCGCTGAATGTACAAGTGTCGACAGTACCTCTCCGCTCAATGTACAAGTACCTCTCCGCTCCATGTACAAGTACCTCTCCGCTCTCATGTACAAGTACCTCTCCGCTCCATGTACAAGTACCTCTCCGCTCAATGTACAAGTACCTCTGCGCTCCATGTACAAGTACCTCTCCGCTCAATGTACAAGTACCTCTCCGCTCAATGTACAAGTGTCGACAGTACCTCTCCGCTCCATGTACAAGTACCTCTCCGCTCAATGTACAAGTGTCGACAGTACCTCTACGCTCAATGTACAAGTACCTCTCCGCTGAATGTACAAGTGTCGACAGTACCTCTCCGCTCTCATGTACAAGTACCTCTCCAATCCATGTACAAGTACATCTCCGCTCCATGTACAAGTACATCTCCGCTCAATGTACAAGTACCTCTCCGCTCCATGTACAAGTACCTCTCCGCTCCATGTACAAGTACCTCTCCGCTCCATGTACAAGTACCTCTCCGCTCCATGTACAAGTACCTCTCCGCTCAATGTACAAGTACCTCTCCGCTCAATGTACAAGTACCTCTCCGCTCAATGTACAAGTGTCGACAGTACCTCTCCGCTCCATGTACAAGTACCTCTTCGCTCAATGTACAAGTGTCGACAGTACCTCTACGCTCAATGTACAAGTGTCGACAGTACCTCTCCGCTCTCATGTACAAGTACCTCTCCGATCCATGTACAAGTACATCTCCGCTCCATGTACAAGTACATCTCCGCTCAATGTACAAGTACCTCTCCGCTCCATGTACAAGTACCTCTCCGCTCCATGTACAAGTACCTCTCCGCTCCATGTACAAGTACCTCTCCGCTCCATGTACAAGTACCTCTCCGCTCAATGTACAAGTACCTCTCCGCTCCATGTACAAGTACCTCTCCGCTCAATGTACAAGTACCTCTCCGCTCCATGTACAAGTACCTCTCCGCTCCATGTACAAGTACCTCTCCGCTCCATGTACAAGTACCTCTCCGCTCCATGTACAAGTACATCTCTGCTCCATGTACAAGTACCTCTCCGCTCCATGTACAAGTACCTCTCCGCTCCATGTACAAGTACCTCTCCGCTCCATGTACAAGTACCTCTCCGCTCCATGTACAAGTACCTCTCCGCTCAATGTACAAGTACCTCTCCGCTCCATGTACAAGTACCTCTCCGCTCAATGTACAAGTACCTCTCCGCTCCATGTACAAGTACCTCTCCGCTCCATGTACAAGTACCTCTCCGCTCCATGTACAAGTACCTCTCCGCTCAATGTCAAGTATCGACAGTACCTCTCCGCTCCATGTACAAGTACCTCTCCGCTGAATGTACAAGTGTCGACAGTACCTCTCCGCTCAATGTACAAGTACCTCTCCGCTCCATGTACAAGTACCTCTCCGCTCTCATGTACAAGTACCTCTCCGCTCCATGTACAAGTACCTCTCCGCTCAATGTACAAGTACCTCTGCGCTCCATGTACAAGTACCTCTCCGCTCAATGTACAAGTACCTCTCCGCTCAATGTACAAGTGTCGACAGTACCTCTCCGCTCCATGTACAAGTACCTCTCCGCTCAATGTACAAGTGTCGACAGTACCTCTACGCTCAATGTACAAGTGTCGACAGTACCTCTCCGCTCTCATGTACAAGTACCTCTCCGATCCATGTACAAGTACATCTCCGCTCCATGTACAAGTACATCTCCGCTCAATGTACAAGTACCTCTCCGCTCCATGTACAAGTACCTCTCCGCTCCATGTACAAGTACCTCTCCGATCCATGTACAAGTACCTCTCCGCTCCATGTACAAGTACCTCTCCGCTCAATGTACAAGTACCTCTCCGCTCCATGTACAAGTACCTCTCCGCTCAATGTACAAGTACCTCTCCGCTCCATGTACAAGTACCTCTCCGCTCCATGTACAAGTACCTCTCCGCTCCATGTACAAGTACCTCTCCGCTCCATGTACAAGTACATCTCTGCTCCATGTACAAGTACCTCTCCGCTCAATGTACAAGTACATCTCCGCTCCATGTACAAGTACCTCTCCGCTCCATGTACAAGTACATCTCCGCTCCATGTACAAGTACCTCTCCGCTCCATGTACAAGTACCTCTCCGCTCAATGTACAAGTACATCTCCGCTCCATGTACAAGTACATCTCTGCTCCATGTACAAGTACCTCTCCGCTCAATGTACAAGTACATCTCCGCTCCATGTACAAGTACCTCTCCGCTCCATGTACAAGTACCTCTCCGGTCCATGTACAAGTACCTCTCCGCTCCATGTACAAGTACCTCTCCGCTCCATGTACAAGTACCTCTCCGCTCAATGTCAAGTGTCGACAGTACCTCTCCGCTCCATGTACAAATACCTCTCCGCTCTCATGTACAAGTACCTCTCCGCTCCATGTACAAGTACCTCTCCGCTCAATGTCAAGTGTCGACAGTACCTCTCCGCTCCATGTACAAATACCTCTCCGCTCCATGTACAAGTACCTCTCCGCTCTCATGTACAAGTACCTCTCCGCTCCATGTACAAGTAGCTCTCCGCTCAATGTACAAGTGTCGACAGTACCTTTCCGCTCCATGTACAAATACCTCTCCGCTCTCATGTACAAGTACCTCTCCGCTCCATGTACAAGTACCTCTCCGCTCAATGTACAAATACCTCTCCGCTCCATGTATAAGTACCTCTCCGCTCTATGTACAAGTACCTCTCCGCTCCATGTACAAGTACCTCTCCGCTCAATGTACAAATACCTCTCCGCTCCATGTACAAGTAGCTCTCCGCTGAATGTACAAGTGTCGACAGTACCTCTCCGCTCAATGTACAAGTACCTCTCCGCTCAATGTACAAATACCTCTCCGCTCCATGTACAAGTACTTCTCCGCTCAATGTCAAGTATCGACAGTACCTCTCCGCTCCATGTACAAGTACCTCTCCGCTGAATGTACAAGTGTCGACAGTACCTCTCCGCTCAATGTACAAGTACCTCTCCGCTCCATGTACAAGTACCTCTCCGCTCTCATGTACAAGTACCTCTCCGCTCCATGTACAAGTACCTCTCCGCTCAATGTACAAGTACCTCTGCGCTCCATGTACAAGTACCTCTCCGCTCAATGTACAAGTACCTCTCCGCTCAATGTACAAGTGTCGACAGTACCTCTCCGCTCCATGTACAAGTACCTCTCCGCTCAATGTACAAGTGTCGACAGTACCTCTACGCTCAATGTACAAGTGTCGACAGTACCTCTCCGCTCTCATGTACAAGTACCTCTCCGATCCATGTACAAGTACATCTCCGCTCCATGTACAAGTACATCTCCGCTCAATGTACAAGTACCTCTCCGCTCCATGTACAAGTACCTCTCCGCTCCATGTACAAGTACCTCTCCGATCCATGTACAAGTACCTCTCCGCTCCATGTACAAGTACCTCTCCGCTCAATGTACAAGTACCTCTCCGCTCCATGTACAAGTACCTCTCCGCTCAATGTACAAGTACCTCTCCGCTCCATGTACAAGTACCTCTCCGCTCCATGTACAAGTACCTCTCCGCTCCATGTACAAGTACCTCTCCGCTCCATGTACAAGTACATCTCTGCTCCATGTACAAGTACCTCTCCGCTCAATGTACAAGTACATCTCCGCTCCATGTACAAGTACCTCTCCGCTCCATGTACAAGTACATCTCCGCTCCATGTACAAGTACCTCTCCGCTCCATGTACAAGTACCTCTCCGCTCAATGTACAAGTACATCTCCGCTCCATGTACAAGTACATCTCTGCTCCATGTACAAGTACCTCTCCGCTCAATGTACAAGTACATCTCCGCTCCATGTACAAGTACCTCTCCGCTCCATGTACAAGTACCTCTCCGGTCCATGTACAAGTACCTCTCCGCTCCATGTACAAGTACCTCTCCGCTCCATGTACAAGTACCTCTCCGCTCAATGTCAAGTGTCGACAGTACCTCTCCGCTCCATGTACAAATACCTCTCCGCTCTCATGTACAAGTACCTCTCCGCTCCATGTACAAGTACCTCTCCGCTCAATGTCAAGTGTCGACAGTACCTCTCCACTCCATGTACAAATACCTCTCCGCTCCATGTACAAGTACCTCTCCGCTCTCATGTACAAGTACCTCTCCGCTCCATGTACAAGTAGCTCTCCGCTCAATGTACAAGTGTCGACAGTACCTTTCCGCTCCATGTACAAATACCTCTCCGCTCTCATGTACAAGTACCTCTCCGCTCCATGTACAAGTACCTCTCCGCTCAATGTACAAATACCTCTCCGCTCCATGTATAAGTACCTCTCCGCTCTATGTACAAGTACCTCTCCGCTCCATGTACAAGTACCTCTCCGCTCAATGTACAAATACCTCTCCGCTCCATGTACAAGTAGCTCTCCGCTGAATGTACAAGTGTCGACAGTACCTCTCCGCTCAATGTACAAGTACCTCTCCGCTCAATGTACAAATACCTCTCCGCTCCATGTACAAGTACTTCTCCGCTCAATGTCAAGTATCGACAGTACCTCTCCGCTCCATGTACAAGTACCTCTCCGCTGAATGTACAAGTGTCGACAGTACCTCTCCGCTCAATGTACAAGTACCTCTCCGCTCCATGTACAAGTACCTCTCCGCTCTCATGTACAAGTACCTCTCCGCTCCATGTACAAGTACCTCTCCGCTCAATGTACAAGTACCTCTGCGCTCCATGTACAAGTACCTCTCCGCTCAATGTACAAGTACCTCTCCGCTCAATGTACAAGTGTCGACAGTACCTCTCCGCTCCATGTACAAGTACCTCTCCGCTCAATGTACAAGTGTCGACAGTACCTCTACGCTCAATGTACAAGTGTCGACAGTACCTCTCCGCTCTCATGTACAAGTACCTCTCCGATCCATGTACAAGTACATCTCCGCTCCATGTACAAGTACATCTCCGCTCAATGTACAAGTACCTCTCCGCTCCATGTACAAGTACCTCTCCGCTCCATGTACAAGTACCTCTCCGCTCCATGTACAAGTACCTCTCCGCTCAATGTACAAGTACCTCTCCGCTCCATGTACAAGTACCTCTCCGCTCAATGTACAAGTACCTCTCCGCTCCATGTACAAGTACCTCTCCGCTCCATGTACAAGTACCTCTCCGCTCCATGTACAAGTACCTCTCCGCTCCATGTACAAGTACATCTCTGCTCCATGTACAAGTACCTCTCCGCTCAATGTACAAGTACATCTCCGCTCCATGTACAAGTACCTCTCCGCTCCATGTACAAGTACATCTCCGCTCCATGTACAAGTACCTCTCCGCTCCATGTACAAGTACCTCTCCGCTCAATGTACAAGTACATCTCCGCTCCATGTACAAGTACCTCTCCGCTCCATGTACAAGTACCTCTCCGGTCCATGTACAAGTACCTCTCCGCTCCATGTACAAGTACCTCTCCGCTCCATGTACAAGTACCTCTCCGCTCAATGTCAAGTGTCGACAGTACCTCTCCGCTCCATGTACAAATACCTCTCCGCTCCATGTACAAGTACCTCTCCGCTCTCATGTACAAGTACCTCTCCGCTCCATGTACAAGTAGCTCTCCGCTCAATGTACAAGTGTCGACAGTACCTTTCCGCTCCATGTACAAATACCTCTCCGCTCTCATGTACAAGTACCTCTCCGCTCCATGTACAAGTACCTCTCCGCTCAATGTACAAATACCTCTCCGCTCCATGTATAAGTACCTCTCCGCTCTATGTACAAGTACCTCTCCGCTCCATGTACAAGTACCTCTCCGCTCAATGTACAAATACCTCTCCGCTCCATGTACAAGTAGCTCTCCGCTGAATGTACAAGTGTCGACAGTACCTCTCCGCTCAATGTACAAGTACCTCTCCGCTCAATGTACAAATACCTCTCCGCTCCATGTACAAGTACCTCTCCGCTCAATGTCAAGTATCGACAGTACCTCTCCGCTCCATGTACAAGTACCTCTCCGCTGAATGTACAAGTGTCGACAGTACCTCTCCGCTCAATGTACAAGTACCTCTCCGCTCCATGTACAAGTACCTCTCCGCTCTCATGTACAAGTACCTCTCCGCTCCATGTACAAGTACCTCTCCGCTCAATGTACAAGTACCTCTGCGCTCCATGTACAAGTACCTCTCCGCTCAATGTACAAGTACCTCTCCGCTCAATGTACAAGTGTCGACAGTACCTCTCCGCTCCATGTACAAGTACCTCTCCGCTCAATGTACAAGTGTCGACAGTACCTCTACGCTCAATGTACAAGTACCTCTCCGCTGAATGTACAAGTGTCGACAGTACCTCTCCGCTCTCATGTACAAGTACCTCTCCGATCCATGTACAAGTACATCTCCGCTCCATGTACAAGTACATCTCCGCTCAATGTACAAGTACCTCTCCGCTCCATGTACAAGTACCTCTCCGCTCCATGTACAAGTACCTCTCCGCTCCATGTACAAGTACCTCTCCGCTCCATGTACAAGTACCTCTCCGCTCAATGTACAAGTACCTCTCCGCTCCATGTACAAGTACCTCTCCGCTCAATGTACAAGTACCTCTCCGCTCCATGTACAAGTACCTCTCCGCTCCATGTACAAGTACCTCTCCGCTCCATGTACAAGTACCTCTCCGCTCAATGTCAAGTATCGACAGTACCTCTCCGCTCCATGTACAAGTACCTCTCCGCTGAATGTACAAGTGTCGACAGTACCTCTCCGCTCAATGTACAAGTACCTCTCCGCTCCATGTACAAGTACCTCTCCGCTCTCATGTACAAGTACCTCTCCGCTCCATGTACAAGTACCTCTCCGCTCAATGTACAAGTACCTCTGCGCTCCATGTACAAGTACCTCTCCGCTCAATGTACAAGTACCTCTCCGCTCAATGTACAAGTGTCGACAGTACCTCTCCGCTCCATGTACAAGTACCTCTCCGCTCAATGTACAAGTGTCGACAGTACCTCTACGCTCAATGTACAAGTGTCGACAGTACCTCTCCGCTCTCATGTACAAGTACCTCTCCGATCCATGTACAAGTACATCTCCGCTCCATGTACAAGTACATCTCCGCTCAATGTACAAGTACCTCTCCGCTCCATGTACAAGTACCTCTCCGCTCCATGTACAAGTACCTCTCCGCTCCATGTACAAGTACCTCTCCGCTCCATGTACAAGTACCTCTCCGCTCAATGTACAAGTACCTCTCCGCTCCATGTACAAGTACCTCTCCGCTCCATGTACAAGTACCTCTCCGCTCCATGTACAAGTACCTCTCCGCTCAATGTACAAGTACCTCTCCGCTCCATGTACAAGTACCTCTCCGCTCCATGTACAAGTACCTCTCCGCTCCATGTACAAGTACCTCTCCGCTCAATGTACAAGTACCTCTCCGCTCCCTGTACAAGTACATCTCCGCTCCATGTACAAGTACCTCTCCGCTCCATGTACAAGTACCTCTCCGCTCAATGTACAAGTGTCGACAGTACCTCTCCGCTCCATGTACAAGTACCTCTCCGCTCCATGTACAAGTACCTCTCCGCTCAATGTACAAGTGTCGACAGTACCTCTCCGCTCCATCTACAAGTACCTCTCCGCTCAATGTACAAGTACCTCTCCGCTGAATGTACAAGTACCTCTCCGCTCCATGTACAAGTACCTCTCCGCTCCATGTACAAATACCTCTCCGCTCCATGTACAAGTACCTCTCCGCTCCATGTACAAGCACCTCTCCGCTACATGTACAAGTACCTCTCCGCTCCATGTACAAGTACCTCTCCGCTCCATGTACAAGTACCTCTCCGCTCAATGTACAAGTACCTCTCCGCTCCATGTACAAATACCTCTCCGCTCCATGTACAAGTACCTCTCCGCTCAATGTACAAGTACCTCTCCGCTCCATGTACAAGTACCTCTCCGCTCCATGTACAAGTACCTCTCCGCTCCATGTACAAGTACCTCTCCGCTCAATGTACAAGTACCTCTCCGCTCCATGTACAAGTACCTCTCCGCTCCATGTACAAGTACCTCTCCGCTCAATGTACAAGTACCTCTCCGCTCCCTGTACAAGTACATCTCCGCTCCATGTACAAGTACCTCTCCGCTCCATGTACAAGTACCTCTCCGCTCAATGTACAAGTGTCGACAGTACCTCTCCGCTCCATGTACAAGTACCTCTCCGCTCCATGTACAAGTACCTCTCCGCTCAATGTACAAGTGTCGACAGTACCTCTCCGCTCCATCTACAAGTACCTCTCCGCTCAATGTACAAGTACCTCTCCGCTGAATGTACAAGTACCTCTCCGCTCCATGTACAAGTACCTCTCCGCTCCATGTACAAATACCTCTCCGCTCCATGTACAAGTACCTCTCCGCTCCATGTACAAGCACCTCTCCGCTACATGTACAAGTACCTCTCCGCTCCATGTACAAGTACCTCTCCGCTCCATGTACAAGTACCTCTCCGCTCAATGTACAAGTACCTCTCCGCTCCATGTACAAATACCTCTCCGCTCCATGTACAAATACCTCTCCGCTCCATGTACAAGTACCTCTCCGCTCCATGTACCAGTACCTCTCCGCTCAATGTACAAGTACATCTCCGCTCAATGTACAAGTACATCTCCGCTCAATGTACAAGTACGTCTCCGCTCAATGTACAAGTACCTCTCCGCTCAATGTACAAGTACCTCTCCGCTCCATGTACAAGTACCTCTCCGCTCAATGTACAAGTACATCTCCGCTCCATGTACCAGTACCTCTCCGCTCAATGTACAAGTACCTCTCCGCTCAATGTACAAGTACATCTCCGCTCCATGTACAAGTACGTCTCCGCTCAATGTATAAGTACCTCTCCGCTCCATGTACAAGTACCTCTCCGCTCCATGTACAAGTACATCTCCGCTCCATGTACAAGTACATCTCCGCTCCATGTACAAGTACCTCTCCGCTCCATGTACAAGTACCTCTCCGCTCCATGTACAAGTACATCTCCGCTCCATGTACAAGTACCTCTCCGCTCCATGTACAAGTACCTCTCCGGTCCATGTACAAGTACCTCTCCGCTCCATGTACAAGTACCTCTCCGCTCCATGTACAAGTACCTCTCCGCTCAATGTCAAGTGTCGACAGTACCTCTCCGCTCCATGTACAAATACCTCTCCGCTCCATGTACAAGTACCTCTCCGCTCTCATGTACAAGTACCTCTCCGCTCCATGTACAAGTAGCTCTCCGCTCAATGTACAAGTGTCGACAGTACCTTTCCGCTCCATGTACAAATACCTCTCCGCTCTCATGTACAAGTACCTCTCCGCTCCATGTACAAGTACCTCTCCGCTCAATGTACAAATACCTCTCCGCTCCATGTATAAGTACCTCTCCGCTCTATGTACAAGTACCTCTCCGCTCCATGTACAAGTACCTCTCCGCTCAATGTACAAATACCTCTCCGCTCCATGTACAAGTAGCTCTCCGCTGAATGTACAAGTGTCGACAGTACCTCTCCGCTCAATGTACAAGTACCTCTCCGCTCAATGTACAAATACCTCTCCGCTCCATGTACAAGTACCTCTCCGCTCAATGTCAAGTATCGACAGTACCTCTCCGCTCCATGTACAAGTACCTCTCCGCTGAATGTACAAGTGTCGACAGTACCTCTCCGCTCAATGTACAAGTACCTCTCCGCTCCATGTACAAGTACCTCTCCGCTCTCATGTACAAGTACCTCTCCGCTCCATGTACAAGTACCTCTCCGCTCAATGTACAAGTACCTCTGCGCTCCATGTACAAGTACCTCTCCGCTCAATGTACAAGTACCTCTCCGCTCAATGTACAAGTGTCGACAGTACCTCTCCGCTCCATGTACAAGTACCTCTCCGCTCAATGTACAAGTGTCGACAGTACCTCTACGCTCAATGTACAAGTACCTCTCCGCTGAATGTACAAGTGTCGACAGTACCTCTCCGCTCTCATGTACAAGTACCTCTCCGATCCATGTACAAGTACATCTCCGCTCCATGTACAAGTACATCTCCGCTCAATGTACAAGTACCTCTCCGCTCCATGTACAAGTACCTCTCCGCTCCATGTACAAGTACCTCTCCGCTCCATGTACAAGTACCTCTCCGCTCCATGTACAAGTACCTCTCCGCTCAATGTACAAGTACCTCTCCGCTCCATGTACAAGTACCTCTCCGCTCAATGTACAAGTACCTCTCCGCTCCATGTACAAGTACCTCTCCGCTCCATGTACAAGTACCTCTCCGCTCCATGTACAAGTACCTCTCCGCTCAATGTCAAGTATCGACAGTACCTCTCCGCTCCATGTACAAGTACCTCTCCGCTGAATGTACAAGTGTCGACAGTACCTCTCCGCTCAATGTACAAGTACCTCTCCGCTCCATGTACAAGTACCTCTCCGCTCTCATGTACAAGTACCTCTCCGCTCCATGTACAAGTACCTCTCCGCTCAATGTACAAGTACCTCTGCGCTCCATGTACAAGTACCTCTCCGCTCAATGTACAAGTACCTCTCCGCTCAATGTACAAGTGTCGACAGTACCTCTCCGCTCCATGTACAAGTACCTCTCCGCTCAATGTACAAGTGTCGACAGTACCTCTACGCTCAATGTACAAGTGTCGACAGTACCTCTCCGCTCTCATGTACAAGTACCTCTCCGATCCATGTACAAGTACATCTCCGCTCCATGTACAAGTACATCTCCGCTCAATGTACAAGTACCTCTCCGCTCCATGTACAAGTACCTCTCCGCTCCATGTACAAGTACCTCTCCGCTCCATGTACAAGTACCTCTCCGCTCCATGTACAAGTACCTCTCCGCTCAATGTACAAGTACCTCTCCGCTCCATGTACAAGTACCTCTCCGCTCCATGTACAAGTACCTCTCCGCTCCATGTACAAGTACCTCTCCGCTCAATGTACAAGTACCTCTCCGCTCCATGTACAAGTACCTCTCCGCTCCATGTACAAGTACCTCTCCGCTCCATGTACAAGTACCTCTCCGCTCAATGTACAAGTACCTCTCCGCTCCCTGTACAAGTACATCTCCGCTCCATGTACAAGTACCTCTCCGCTCCATGTACAAGTACCTCTCCGCTCAATGTACAAGTGTCGACAGTACCTCTCCGCTCCATGTACAAGTACCTCTCCGCTCCATGTACAAGTACCTCTCCGCTCAATGTACAAGTGTCGACAGTACCTCTCCGCTCCATCTACAAGTACCTCTCCGCTCAATGTACAAGTACCTCTCCGCTGAATGTACAAGTACCTCTCCGCTCCATGTACAAGTACCTCTCCGCTCCATGTACAAATACCTCTCCGCTCCATGTACAAGTACCTCTCCGCTCCATGTACAAGCACCTCTCCGCTACATGTACAAGTACCTCTCCGCTCCATGTACAAGTACCTCTCCGCTCCATGTACAAGTACCTCTCCGCTCAATGTACAAGTACCTCTCCGCTCCATGTACAAATACCTCTCCGCTCCATGTACAAGTACCTCTCCGCTCAATGTACAAGTACCTCTCCGCTCCATGTACAAGTACCTCTCCGCTCCATGTACAAGTACCTCTCCGCTCCATGTACAAGTACCTCTCCGCTCAATGTACAAGTACCTCTCCGCTCCATGTACAAGTACCTCTCCGCTCCATGTACAAGTACCTCTCCGCTCAATGTACAAGTACCTCTCCGCTCCCTGTACAAGTACATCTCCGCTCCATGTACAAGTACCTCTCCGCTCCATGTACAAGTACCTCTCCGCTCAATGTACAAGTGTCGACAGTACCTCTCCGCTCCATGTACAAGTACCTCTCCGCTCCATGTACAAGTACCTCTCCGCTCAATGTACAAGTGTCGACAGTACCTCTCCGCTCCATCTACAAGTACCTCTCCGCTCAATGTACAAGTACCTCTCCGCTGAATGTACAAGTACCTCTCCGCTCCATGTACAAGTACCTCTCCGCTCCATGTACAAATACCTCTCCGCTCCATGTACAAGTACCTCTCCGCTCCATGTACAAGCACCTCTCCGCTACATGTACAAGTACCTCTCCGCTCCATGTACAAGTACCTCTCCGCTCCATGTACAAGTACCTCTCCGCTCAATGTACAAGTACCTCTCCGCTCCATGTACAAATACCTCTCCGCTCCATGTACAAATACCTCTCCGCTCCATGTACAAGTACCTCTCCGCTCCATGTACCAGTACCTCTCCGCTCAATGTACAAGTACATCTCCGCTCAATGTACAAGTACATCTCCGCTCAATGTACAAGTACGTCTCCGCTCAATGTACAAGTACCTCTCCGCTCAATGTACAAGTACCTCTCCGCTCCATGTACAAGTACCTCTCCGCTCAATGTACAAGTACATCTCCGCTCCATGTACCAGTACCTCTCCGCTCAATGTACAAGTACCTCTCCGCTCAATGTACAAGTACATCTCCGCTCCATGTACAAGTACGTCTCCGCTCAATGTATAAGTACCTCTCCGCTCCATGTACAAGTACCTCTCCGCTCCATGTACAAGTACATCTCCGCTCCATGTACAAGTACATCTCCGCTCCATGTACAAGTACCTCTCCGCTCCATGTACAAGTACCTCTCCGCTCCATGTACAAGTACATCTCCGCTCCATGTACAAGTACCTCTCCGCTCAATGTACAAGTACATCTCCGCTCCATGTACAAGTACATCTCCACTCCATGTACAAGTACCTCTCCGCTCAATGTACAAGTACATCTCCGCTCCATGTACCAGTACCTCTCCGCTCAATGTACAAGTACATCTCCACTCCATGTACAAGTACCTCTCCGCTCAATGTACAAGTACATCTCCGCTCCATGTACCAGTACCTCTCCGCTCAATGTACAAGTACATCTCCACTCCATGTACAAGTACCTCTCCGCTCAATGTACAAGTACATCTCCGCTCCATGTACCAGTACCTCTCCGCTCAATGTACAAGTACATCTCCGCTCCATGTACAAGTACCTCTCCGCTCAATGTACAAGTACCTCTCCGCTCCATGTACAAGTACCTCTCCGCTCAATGTACAAATACCTCTCCGCTCCATGTATAAGTACCTCTCCGCTCTATGTACAAGTACCTCTCCGCTCCATGTACAAGTACCTCTCCGCTCAATGTACAAATACCTCTCCGCTCCATGTACAAGTAGCTCTCCGCTGAATGTACAAGTGTCGACAGTACCTCTCCGCTCAATGTACAAGTACCTCTCCGCTCAATGTACAAATACCTCTCCGCTCCATGTACAAGTACCTCTCCGCTCAATGTCAAGTATCGACAGTACCTCTCCGCTCCATGTACAAGTACCTCTCCGCTGAATGTACAAGTGTCGACAGTACCTCTCCGCTCAATGTACAAGTACCTCTCCGCTCCATGTACAAGTACCTCTCCGCTCTCATGTACAAGTACCTCTCCGCTCCATGTACAAGTACCTCTCCGCTCAATGTACAAGTACCTCTGCGCTCCATGTACAAGTACCTCTCCGCTCAATGTACAAGTACCTCTCCGCTCAATGTACAAGTGTCGACAGTACCTCTCCGCTCCATGTACAAGTACCTCTCCGCTCAATGTACAAGTGTCGACAGTACCTCTACGCTCAATGTACAAGTACCTCTCCGCTGAATGTACAAGTGTCGACAGTACCTCTCCGCTCTCATGTACAAGTACCTCTCCAATCCATGTACAAGTACATCTCCGCTCCATGTACAAGTACATCTCCGCTCAATGTACAAGTACCTCTCCGCTCCATGTACAAGTACCTCTCCGCTCCATGTACAAGTACCTCTCCGCTCCATGTACAAGTACCTCTCCGCTCCATGTACAAGTACCTCTCCGCTCAATGTACAAGTACCTCTCCGCTCAATGTACAAGTACCTCTCCGCTCAATGTACAAGTGTCGACAGTACCTCTCCGCTCCATGTACAAGTACCTCTTCGCTCAATGTACAAGTGTCGACAGTACCTCTACGCTCAATGTACAAGTGTCGACAGTACCTCTCCGCTCTCATGTACAAGTACCTCTCCGATCCATGTACAAGTACATCTCCGCTCCATGTACAAGTACATCTCCGCTCAATGTACAAGTACCTCTCCGCTCCATGTACAAGTACCTCTCCGCTCCATGTACAAGTACCTCTCCGCTCCATGTACAAGTACCTCTCCGCTCCATGTACAAGTACCTCTCCGCTCAATGTACAAGTACCTCTCCGCTCCATGTACAAGTACCTCTCCGCTCAATGTACAAGTACCTCTCCGCTCCATGTACAAGTACCTCTCCGCTCCATGTACAAGTACCTCTCCGCTCCATGTACAAGTACCTCTCCGCTCCATGTACAAGTACATCTCTGCTCCATGTACAAGTACCTCTCCGCTCCATGTACAAGTACCTCTCCGCTCCATGTACAAGTACCTCTCCGCTCCATGTACAAGTACCTCTCCGCTCCATGTACAAGTACCTCTCCGCTCAATGTACAAGTACCTCTCCGCTCCATGTACAAGTACCTCTCCGCTCAATGTACAAGTACCTCTCCGCTCCATGTACAAGTACCTCTCCGCTCCATGTACAAGTACCTCTCCGCTCCATGTACAAGTACCTCTCCGCTCAATGTCAAGTATCGACAGTACCTCTCCGCTCCATGTACAAGTACCTCTCCGCTGAATGTACAAGTGTCGACAGTACCTCTCCGCTCAATGTACAAGTACCTCTCCGCTCCATGTACAAGTACCTCTCCGCTCTCATGTACAAGTACCTCTCCGCTCCATGTACAAGTACCTCTCCGCTCAATGTACAAGTACCTCTGCGCTCCATGTACAAGTACCTCTCCGCTCAATGTACAAGTACCCTCTCCGCTCAATGTACAAGTGTCGACAGTACCTCTCCGCTCCATGTACAAGTACCTCTCCGCTCAATGTACAAGTGTCGACAGTACCTCTACGCTCAATGTACAAGTGTCGACAGTACCTCTCCGCTCTCATGTACAAGTACCTCTCCGATCCATGTACAAGTACATCTCCGCTCCATGTACAAGTACATCTCCGCTCAATGTACAAGTACCTCTCCGCTCCATGTACAAGTACCTCTCCGCTCCATGTACAAGTACCTCTCCGATCCATGTACAAGTACCTCTCCGCTCCATGTACAAGTACCTCTCCGCTCAATGTACAAGTACCTCTCCGCTCATGTACAAGTACCTCTCCGCTCAATGTACAAGTACCTCTCCGCTCCATGTACAAGTACCTCTCCGCTCCATGTACAAGTACCTCTCCGCTCCATGTACAAGTACCTCTCCGCTCCATGTACAAGTACATCTCTGCTCCATGTACAAGTACCTCTCCGCTCAATGTACAAGTACATCTCCGCTCCATGTACAAGTACCTCTCCGCTCCATGTACAAGTACATCTCCGCTCCATGTACAAGTACCTCTCCGCTCCATGTACAAGTACCTCTCCGCTCAATGTACAAGTACATCTCCGCTCCATGTACAAGTACATCTCTGCTCCATGTACAAGTACCTCTCCGCTCAATGTTACAAAAAGAAGTATACTTCATTTATTTTTCTCCGCTCCATGTACAAGTACCTCTCCGCTCCATGTACAAGTACCTCTCCGGTCCATGTACAAGTACCTCTCCGCTCCATGTACAAGTACCTCTCCGCTCCATGTACAAGTACCTCTCCGCTCAATGTCAAGTGTCGACAGTACCTCTCCGCTCCATGTACAAATACCTCTCCGCTCTCATGTACAAGTACCTCTCCGCTCCATGTACAAGTACCTCTCCGCTCAATGTCAAGTGTCGACAGTACCTCTCCGCTCCATGTACAAATACCTCTCCGCTCCATGTACAAGTACCTCTCCGCTCTCATGTACAAGTACCTCTCCGCTCCATGTACAAGTAGCTCTCCGCTCAATGTACAAGTGTCGACAGTACCTTTCCGCTCCATGTACAAATACCTCTCCGCTCTCATGTACAAGTACCTTCTCCGCTCCATGTACAAGTACCTCTCCGCTCAATGTACAAATACCTCTCCGCTCCATGTATAAGTACCTCTCCGCTCTATGTACAAGTACCTCTCCGCTCCATGTACAAGTACCTCTCCGCTCAATGTACAAATACCTCTCCGCTCCATGTACAAGTAGCTCTCCGCTGAATGTACAAGTGTCGACAGTACCTCTCCGCTCAATGTACAAGTACCTCTCCGCTCAATGTACAAATACCTCTCCGCTCCATGTACAAGTACTTCTCCGCTCAATGTCAAGTATCGACAGTACCTCTCCGCTCCATGTACAAGTACCTCTCCGCTGAATGTACAAGTGTCGACAGTACCCTCTCCGCTCAATGTACAAGTACCTCTCCGCTCCATGTACAAGTACCTCTCCGCTCTCATGTACAAGTACCTCTCCGCTCCATGTACAAGTACCTCTCCGCTCAATGTACAAGTACCTCTGCGCTCCATGTACAAGTACCTCTCCGCTCAATGTACAAGTACCTCTCCGCTCAATGTACAAGTGTCGACAGTACCTCTCCGCTCCATGTACAAGTACCTCTCCGCTCAATGTACAAGTGTCGACAGTACCTCTACGCTCAATGTACAAGTGTCGACAGTACCTCTCCGCTCTCATGTACAAGTACCTCTCCGAATCCATGTACAAGTACATCTCCGCTCCATGTACAAGTACATCTCCGCTCAATGTACAAGTACCTCTCCGCTCCATGTACAAGTACCTC